>NC_079167.1:53925446-54035446 GCF_947568905.1 Ostrea edulis
GCATAGGGGGTATATAATAAATTTATCATTACTACAGTAACTTGATCCGAAGAGTTGGATCACGTCTCGTTGACAGGCGCGGATCATCAGATCAAACTCGACGCTTCGCGTCTCGTGTGATCTGATGATCCGCGCCTGTCAACTCGACGTGATCCGACTCTTCGGATCAGGTTACTGTAGTAATAATATATATGTATTCCATGTATAATGAAAGGATAATGAACAATTTTGAAGGATTTAGATCAACATAAATGTTTATTGTTGAATAATGATGAAAGTGAAGCAGATGAAATTCACATGACTGGTAAATGATTAGAAGCTGACCTTTTTGCACTTAAGACTTTTTTTGGAAGAGTTGTCTGCCCTTTGTAAAAATAAGAAAATCTAATTTTCTAAAAATGTGTGTGGTCAATGATTAATTTTATTTCATATTTTCATTAAGAGAAAGTGTACATAACTTTCTACCAAGAGATTTTGCATGAAAATAAAATTTCTTTTAAAAATATTGTAATAAAACATGCTATTCCCATATACTTCAATGTTAAATTCTAGGTGAAATAAGTCAAGGAGTAAACAAAATTTTGAAAATTCCTATGGTGGATTATTTTTATTTGATGAACCCTTCAAAATGATACCATGATTACAAAAATCCCACCATCCATTTATTAAATATGAAATATGGTCATTATACATTGAATACCTTAAGTATTTTGGAATAAAATGGTTATTTTTCAAACAGTTTCTTCTTCAGAAAACAGCAAGTGTGGGCTTGGATAAAATACATTTATGCCAAATATTTATCTTTCCGATACACATACCGGTACTAAGTTGTCAAAAAAAAATTTTTGTCTAAAGCTGTGTTCTGTTTTCTGAAAGAAAAATGTTTACAAAAATTAAGATTTTAACTAAAGAGTTTTAAAAATTGAAAAATTGCACAACCCTTTATGCTGTGTACTTCATATAATTGTATATATGAGACAAACTATGTGAAACTGTAGTGTACATGATCTCTTTTATGAAATCCCTTTAGAAAATGTTCACTACTCTAATGTAACTGTCTTGAATACCCCTTCACCCAAGGGTAATCTGTGTGAAGTCTTGATGAAATTGACCCTGAGGTTTTCAAGAAGTCAAAATTGTGAAAAGTTTACAGACAGATGATGGACATGATCAGAAAAGCTCACGTCTCATGTGAGCTCTCAGGTTTGGTAAAAAAAAAAAACCCAGCCAAGGGTAACAACACAGTAACATCATACACAGCTACCAACCTCTCTTTCTCCCTGAACTGACACTAAATCTTTTTCAAACTCTATTCTGGATCTCTTTCTAGAAGTTTGCTCCGATACCAAATCACTTTTCAATTTATTAATTTCACACTGTGCTTTCTTCAACTCTACATCTTTCATCAAAAAGACTTTCTTCTCTTTATCTATAAATGACAAACACAATTATGTAAATATTATACAGGCAAAAATGCTTTCTTTCCCCTTAAAAATGCAATTGATAATTTTAGATCTACCAATTATCGTATAAGTGGTGTTTTTAGCAAGACACAAATTTGGTGATTTGTCCATACATCATGGGTATGTATATTTAGTGAAAGCTAATTTTAGCAATTTTATAATTCCTAGAGAGATAGCATATAGTATTCCATATGGAAAAAATATTAGCAATACACTGTATTCCATTTTAATGATCTCAAAATTGTCACTAATAATGCCAAATTTAAATCCTTGCTAAAAATTCTACTTATATGGTAATTGTCCCCCTCACAATTCATTGCACTAGGGGATATATAGTAACAGGATCGTTCGTGTGTGGGTGACTGTGTGTAAGTGGGTGTAAAACACTGAGCTGGTAGACACTCTACAGGCCACATTCTTTGCTTCATTGATTTTATACTCCACATGTAGCTTTGTTATCAAGAGAGGAAAAACCCTAATGATTGTGGGGTCAAAGGTCAAGGTCACTTTGGGTCTTGATAGAAAAAGCTTGTAGACACTCTACAGGCCACAAATCTTGCACAAATGATTTGATACTTCACATGTAGCATTGTTATCAAGAGAGGAAGAACCCTATTATCTCGGGGGTCAAAAGGTCATGATCACTATGGGACTTCATAGAAAAAAAAAATTATCTTTTACTGATTGCCTACTTTGCAAGGGGGCCCCTTGTTTTGCATCATATTAGTATAATAGGCAATCATACAGAGCCTTGCTGTAAGATCAACTCAGTATAACAATCACCCTGAGCCACACTGTAGGATCAAGTCAGCATAAAAACTATCCAGGGCTCTGCTGTAAGATCTTGAAAGTTAGTGTAACAGTCCGTCAGAGTCGTGTTGTAAGATCATCCAAAGCTCCAGAAAGTTAGTATAACAGTCCATCAGAGTTGTGCTGTAAGATCTTGAAAGTTAGTATAACAGTCCGTCAGAATCGTGCTGTAAGATCATCCAAAGCTCTGGAAAGTTAGTATAACAGTCCGTCAGAGTCGTGCTGTAAGATCTTGAAAGTTAGTATAACAGTCCGTCAGAGCCGTGCTGTAAGATCATCCAAAGATCTGGAAAGTTAGTATAACAGTCTGTCAGAGTCGTGCTGTAAGATCATCCAAAGCTCCAGAAAGTTAGTATAACAGTCCGTCAGAGTCGTGCTGTAAGATCTTGAAAGTTAGTATAACAGTCCGTCAGAGTCGTGCTGTAAGATCTTGAAAGTTAGTATAACAGTCCGTCAGAGTCGTGCTGTAAGATCTTGAAAGTTAGTATAACAGTCCATCAGAGCCGTGCTGTAAGATCATCCAAAGCTCCAGAAAGTTAGTATAACAGTCCGTCAGAGCCGTGCTGTAAGATCATCCAAAGATCTGGAAAGTTAGTATAACAGTCCATCAGAGCCGTGCTGTAAGATCATCCAAAGCTCCAGAAAGTTAGTATAACAGTCCGTCAGAGTCGTGATGTAAGATCATCCAAAGGTCTGGAAAGTTAGTATAACAGTCCGTCAGAGTCGTGCTGTAAGATCATCCAAAGCTCTGGAAAGTTAGAATAACAGTCCGTCAGAGTCGTGCTGTAAGATCATCCAAAGATCTGGAAAGTTAGTATAACAGTCCGTCAGAGTCGTGCTGTAAGAGGAAAGTTAGTATAACAGTCCGTCAGAGTCGTGCTGTAAGATCATCCAAAGCTCCAGAAAGTTAGTATAACAGTCCGTCAGAACCGTGCTGTAAGATCTGGAAAGTTAGTATAACAGTCCGTCAGAACCGTGCTGTAAGATCTTGAAAGTTAGTATAACAGTCCGTCAGAGTCGTGCTGTAAGATCTTGAAAGTTAGTATAACAGTCCGTCAGAGCCGTGCTGTAAGATCATCCAAAGGTCTGGAAAGTTAGTATAACAGTCCGTCAGAGTCGTGCTGTAAGATCATCCAAAGCTCCAGAAAGTTAGTATAACAGTCCGTCAGAACCGTGCTGTAAGATCTGGAAAGTTAGTATAACAGTCCGTCAGAACCGTGCTGTAAGATCTGGAAAGTTAGTATAACAGTCCGTCAGAGTTGTGCTGTAAGATCTTGAAAGTTAGTATAACAGTCCGTCAGAGCCGTGCTATAAGATCATCCAAAGATCTGGAAAGTTAGTATAATAGTCTGTCAGAGTCGTGATGTAAGATCATCCAAAGCTCCAGAAAGTTAGTATAACAGTCCGTCAGAGTCGTGCTGTAAGATCTTGAAAGTTAGTATAACAGTCCGTCAGAACCGTGCTGTAAGATCTTGAAAGTTAGATCATCCAAAGCTCCGGAATAAGATGAAGTCAACATTACAGTCATCCCAGGCTCCGCTGTGTAGCGGTCAGCTGGGTTTGATCACCGGTGGCCAGATAGCTCAGTTGGTAGAGCACCTGACTAGAGGTTCAGGGGGCCTGGGTTCCAATCCCCATCTGTTCCATTGCATTTTCTCCCTTCCTGCTACATTTGGTGATGTAGACCAGCCCCTGGAACTGACAGGTGAAAATGCCTGCATGGGGATTTAGATACTGGGTTGATGTCTTCAAGTGTGAAGACATCAAGGAGGGAGGAATGTAGCGGTCAGCTAGGTTCGATCGCCGGTGGCCAGTTAGCTCAGATGGTAGAGCACCTGACTAGAGATTCAGGGGGCCAGGCTAGAATCCCATTCTGGTCTGTTGCATTTTCTCCCTTCCTGTTACAGCTGTAAGATCAAGTTAGTTAAGCAGAGCCCTGCTGTAAGATCAAGTCAGTACAACACATGTATTTACATGTAGCACATGATGCAAAGTTTTCCGTCTTTTTTTCGTGGTATACCTCCATCCAGCGAAAAAAATATTGAATTAATTCCTTATCATTTAGATATTTTAAAACATTGATTTTAAATCATAAAACATGATATGATTTGAGTTGAAATAACGATTTATTTTTGGAATACATTCTGTCATTTTGAGATGGGCGTAGTAATTTGTGAAAACGTCAACTAAATCTGTTTAGCCAGAGGAACACCAAACATTCCAATAGAAAATAGTTCCAGCAATTTTTTGTTGTTGGATATACTACTATTTTTTCAACCAATGAAAAAACATGTAACATGTAAAACAAGAGGTACTGTGAGCAATGTTCACCAAGAATACCCCCGCTTGAGGTCAAGGTCAAATAGAGGCCATGAAGGTACTCGACACATCGTCTCATGGTGATCCACCTGTGTGCCAAATATGGTATGCCTATGTCAAAGAACAAAGAAGTTATGGCCCGGACACGAATCTGCACAGACAGACAGATTCCTATATACCCCCCTGAACTTCATTCGCGGGGGGTATAATTAAATGATTTATATTTCAAGTACTTCCTTGAGTTTCTATATTTTATATCTATTTAATGGTTTTCGATCCTCTTTTTAATAAGGCATAAAAAAAAAATCATCAATTTCAAAATGCTAACTTTCTTATCAAAATATTTCCCTGTCATTTTATTATCTTTTAACATCAAAGATAATCATAAAACTAATCATTATGACTGTAATAGCTTAATATTCTCTGCAAAATAAACTTAGGATTGGTCAATGTTCCTCTGCATTGATTTCCTTCACCTGTCTAAAAGTCTAAAAGTGATATGAATTGTCATTATTGTTCTTCTATGGCTTTCTCATAAAGTCATGGACGTGCGAGCTTGGTCAACTCACGTTAAACACTTTCGGCCATAAATACATTTGCACACAGACAACTATCCTTCTGCTTTTGGCCAATAACTAAGGAAATTTAGGCGACTATCTAAATTATTTAGACAAATTCAAGCACAGAGCTGGTGGGTTTCTGCACTGGATCCGATGGGGGGCTCCCTCCGTACCTTTGCCGCATCCTCAACACAGTCTTCAAGAAGACCGTCTCCCCGATTTTACTGAGGGAGATCTGAGGGTCAATCGACCACAGATGAAGAATAGCAAGCTATCTTCAAGAAGCCCATCCCCCGACTATACTGTGGGGATCTGTGGGCGATCGACTCTAGGAAGAGGAGATGGATCCATCCACCACCTTCTGGTGGACCTAACCATCCCTGGATCTTCAAGAAGACCCATCCCTGTTTCCAGGGGATCCGAGGGTCGACCACCATCGTCGCCTCACCGCAACAAACCTAGTGTAGCAGGGTCCCTACTGGGCAGTCTGCACTATAAATCTACACCATAGTATTATTGTGCTCATATGCACTCGTACATGGTCATTTAAAAATCAAGAAATTGGTCTCCTAAACCTGCAGTTGAAATGCAAAGTGTTAAGTAAACCCCTTATACCTATAGAACATTGAGCTATAATGGGTTCTTGAAACATTATTGCCCATTTCAACTTGCCCAAAATAAAAATGTAAACTTTAAAGCAAAATGTCTACATTGTTCAGTAATATCTGGGAGCCTGTCATGACACATCTGAAGGTTAGTAAATTTATTATGTAACCGGAACCAGTGTAACAGAATTATCGCAATTCACCTTTGAATTAGAACGCTTTGGCCGATATAGTATTGCGTTGTGTGATGACACAATTAAATCTGTTTGTAATACAATTGCGAAATGCAACAAAAACTCTCATTGGTCCATATGTATAAGTCCGCCCAAATTCCCTTATACGGAGTAGTCGGCATTAGAAAATATGACGGCCAGATGGAAACAAACTTCAAAGGAAGAAAGAGAAAAGGTTTTATTCATGTGTTGTTGTATCATAAATTTGAAAAAAAAAAAATCCTAACATATTTTCCTACTATACTTGTGTCCAAACGTGCCTTCAAATATTTAGTAAAGCTTTAACGATCCAAAAACTCACAGCTTTTGATGATTTCGTTCGTTGACTTAGCCATGTTAGATGGCCGGTCAATTCGAATCCCGGTTCATTTCCATGCTAGCACAATAGCGTCTAGATGTGAACTAATACCCGCACAAATATTTTAGCTAAATATTTTAATTAATATATTATCCCAGTTCCATTAAATGACAATTATTCAAATGGTTAAACTCACGGCAATGCGGCTTTCATTAGTCTGGGCCGGTCTCGATCTCTGCCACACGAGTGTTAAGGACCATAATGGGCTTATGTAGCATTTTCGTTAATCAAGAGCTTATTTTACCTTTACAAAAACTGTATCTTTTAATGTCTATTAATCATTCGCGTTGATAATTAATGACGAGTGAATACATAACTTACAACCAATTTTATGAATAGATACCAATGGCAACAGAGTTCGAATTGACCGGCTACCTAACATGGCTACGTCAACAAACGAAATCATTTGAAGCTGCGAGTTTTCGGGTCGTATGTGGCTTTAATGAATATTTGAAGGTATGTTTGGACACAAGTATAGTAGGAAAATATGTTAAAATTTTTTTAATATTGAATTTATGAGACAGCAACACGAGCCTCAACCGTGCGCAGCTTTTTGTGCCCAGTAAATCGAAGGTTTTTATAAGAGCTGGATCTGTAGCTCTGATCCGTCACAATATTTTTTCAGAGAGCTACAGTTCTCCAGGTAGGCCAAGTAATTTTCTAGTCTGACCACCGGTCACCTGAATCAGCTCGAGAAAGTGGGCGGGCTGTAATCGGCCAATGAAAACTCTTGTTGTATTACACCAAACATATCATTCAAACTGTTCGATCGTCTCATTCAATTGTGTCGTCACACAACGCAATACTATATCGGGTAAAGCGTTCTAATTCAAAGGTGAATTGCGATAACCCATAGTCTCTTGTGACACATATGAAGTTTAGTAAATTAATTTGCATATAAATTATAATCTCTTATTTAACCAAATTTAATGGATGGACCCTGTATTAATCAGTTTTGTTTTGCAGTGTACATTATGAAATTGATGTATATCAATCCTGGCAATTCACCAAAGTTTGATTAAACATACCGTTAGTGTCCTACTGTAATTAGAAAAAAAAACCTAGTCAGCTTTCCAGGGAGCACTTGCTACTAATTTACATAGGGTTACATGTATGTATCTAACAATATTTTGATTTTCTTTCCATAATTCGTAAAATGACCACAGGTAGCATGTGACTAAATGCATTATAACTCTTTACCTCAATTTTTATATTTACCTATAACCTCCCCCCCCCCCTTACATTTCATCTTAAAATTTGAGGCAAGAAATTACAACTTATGTGCAGCTTTTAAAAATTATCTCCCTAGACTGTTTATCTAAACTTTAAATTTCTATATGAATATGATGCGAGTATTTTAATTACAAAAATGTCTTTATCTTCAGCTACTAGTATTTAACTTTTTCACATCTATTCTAAATTGTTAGAAGACATGTGGTCATTAATCTAATGCAATGACTGATTTGCATTGCTTACGTTGTGTTCACATCAACAGAAAAACTAGTTTATATGATTTAGAGTGCAAAAAGGTCAAAATTTATCACACTGTATTTCAATAACTACCACATGTAATTTAATGTAGAAATTAATAAAATGAAAAAATACTCCCAAAAGAATCAACAATACATGTACTACAAAAATCAGGTTCAAATCTCTTAAAAAACAAATCACACAGTACATAGAAAAGATCAAATTCATTGCTTTAAGCTAATACAGTCGCCAGTATTGTGTTACCTAGAAAGGAATTCATAGAAAAAGCTGAATTGGAGAGGTTGGATCCTCCTCCAAGTTCCTCGGTGATATCTTGATCCAAATTAAAGTGTAAACCGATTCTGTTTTGTTTGGGGCCCGATATAAACTCATCCAAGTCCCTCTTCATCCTTGTAATTGCTTTTGGTTCCTTTGGTTTCTCCATCCTGTATTTTTACACTTGTGTACCCTAAATGAGAAAACATTCTTTTACTGATATCCTCAAGATATTCCCTAGATTTATTTCCCTTGCCAACTCACATAATTTAATCAAATGCATTTACCTATAAATGATTGTAGTGATTCCTTTCCTTGAAAAATAGCATTTTGATGCAGGACTTTGATAGCATATATGAAGTATTCCATATTTGTTTAACTTAGCTGTTATTGTAATCTAGAAGTGACATACCCTACAAATTACATTCAACACACAAGCAAAAGTCAAAGTGGATCTATATCTCAAAAGTCCCATATTCTATATTTGGAGACAATATCATGATTATTCATGTAGTCCATTGAGTTATTTCTGTCTCTAAATACCGCTCTCTGTAAATGTCTTTGTTAATTTACAATGAGATCTGCAGCCACCATATTTAGTTTATTCCCAAGACATCAATTTAACTGTCTTAAATTCAAGACGTAACTTACGAATTTCATAAGATAAGATGAGGTTTGTGAAACGGAGAAGTAATGAACTTAGTCCTATTTAAATTAGCTTCATGAATTGAGCCCCAGATTCTTGAGCGATGGTACTAGTTTGGAGGCTCTCTTTTCAATGTACTCCATGTCACCTGATTTATGAGAAGAGCATACCACAACAGCATATTGAAATGTGGTTTATACACTACAGCTTGAAATAGATATTTAAAACTAACTTTAATACTTTTAAATTCTTTAAACTAGGCCTCTAT
Source organism: Ostrea edulis (assembly GCF_947568905.1). NCBI lineage: Eukaryota > Metazoa > Mollusca > Bivalvia > Ostreida > Ostreidae > Ostrea > Ostrea edulis. Next base: position 53,934,455 of record NC_079167.1, read on the forward strand.
AAAGTATAATGTCTATTTAAAACTTTTCTGATCACAACTCAAATAAAAAATATTTGTGATTAGATGATATATAGGCGAATATATACTGAGGTAATTTCAGTCCCTTTATTGGTAATTCCTGTAACATTTCTGGTAATTTTGACGAATGACTAGGCCTTAATTTCGGTCTCTCAATGAAAGGCTACGGAAAATTTATCACTTGAGTTGATGTCGAGGATTTGACCATATAGCAAAGACTATTTCTTATACGGATATAGTTTTGAAGCATAAAAGTCTTACTGTCGATTTCAAAAATCACATTTACCTGTTACATTAGAACTATAGAAATTTGCTTCTTTTTATCCCAGTCGGCGTGTATTTCTCTGGACTGGAAACTAACCTGGTTCCTATTTTTAAAAAAACACCAGTTTACCATAACACGGAAGTTTAGATAAATTTCAAACTTATTCTAATCATATTTCCGGAAAGTTGAAGTGAAAAAATGTGGGTACAGTCTCGCGTCTAGTTAATCTAGAATAATAATTCATTTTGTTATGTAAAATGCTAATCTTTTATCGCTGTCATTTTTCTTTTTAGGCCTAGTATTCTAATGTTTTGCAAGAATATTGACCGTGATCACGTGATTTCAGCCATTATGCTAAGTTTAGGAATGTGTAAGGCTATGGGGTTAACACAATCCCTTATATAAAGAAAAGAGGTATAAAAAATGCCTGGACAGGTAGAACGGTGGCTAGAAACTTTTATGTGTAAACAGTATGCAGAAACTTTCGAAGCTTATGGGTTCAAAACACTACAATCTGTAAGTTGTTCATGTGTGTATATTTCAAAATGGCGTCCTTGCATGTTATATTTGCTTAGTAAGTAGTCTGAAACTAAAATGGAATAGCACTGTCTAAACAAACGTACTTATTTAGTTTATCTTTTTTCAGTTATGCCAGCTCCAACTGCCACAACTGCAAATTATGGGAGTTGCACAAGAACACTGTGAACATATACTAGACAATGTGGATATCCTAAGACAGTCCCTGGGTGGTATGATTTTAGCTGAGTTTGCTATCCTCTCATTTTATATGAACACGGTTCTCAAAGGCTGAGATTTTTGCAGGGGGGGGGGGGTAATTCTCGAGTAAGGGCCAGAGGTTATTTTTACTGCTTTGGTGTTCTGCGGCTAAGACGGCAGTGCAATCCGTTAATCCATAACACCCTATACAAAGGAAGTACTTGTCTCATTAAAACAACAGAATGTTAAAACAAGCCTATTTAAATATCTCTTAATGGGAATCAGTTTTGCATATTTGATATGGAGTGTAAGATCAGTCTGCGAAATTAGCGGTAGTCCGAACTCCCGCGGCCAGTGATTTTCCTGTCAGACTTGTAAAATCCGCTTGGCAACAAGTCCGACTGGCTTGTAAAAAAAAATTACCTGCCGGAGTTTTAATTTGACAATCGGAAGTAAATAAATATTACGCGCTTGCTCAAGTCATAGAATTAGAATAACTCGCCCCAAACAAAGTCATTCGTCCCATTAATTACGCATCTTCACTCGGTCTGTTTCAGATTTATCTTGAAAATTATTCAGATTTCGCATGCGTATAATTTACTTTCATTTTCAACAACTGTCAGTCTTAAACTTAAAAGTTTTTTTTTTTGGGCAAGTTAAATTGAGTTCGGGCATGCTGTGGATTTCCTGAAAATGGTTGCCCGAATGGCTTGTGGTTTGCAAATCATAATATCATTGACTGTAAGATAATATGCATATGGTGTGACTGTTGGACCGAGCGAAGCATGAAATGGTCTAAATATGAAAGGGGGACATATGAGGATAGACAAAGGATCCGCCTATTCAGTTAACGTGGAGAATATAATGGCAGCAGACGTAATCCGTGCATTGTTGCATCACATTTAGCCTCGACTTTTTTCTCTCTTTCAAATCGAACAATTATAAACAACAATACATATCCCGTTTGCAATTTAAAAGACAGTTAAAACTAAACAAAACTGACCAACAAATTTAAAGTGGTAAAAACGTAAGCGTAAATATATCGTATATTTTTATTTAAAGAAACTTTTGAGCTCGTTCATCTATTTAGTCGTATTACTCTTTTCCTATTTGATGATTGGCTAAAAACTGTAACAGTAATAATTATTTCATTCATTTTTAACAAACTAAGTGTTTGAATTGCAAATTTAGCGTCAGTCTTGTATTTTTGGCATTCCAAATTAAAAAACGAATAACTGTAGAGGCAACTAACGAACAAAACAATATGGCAGCGCCCATATGGAAAACAAAATTTAAGTGAACGTATGTAGAGATTATCTTTATTCCTTTGCTGATTTTCTAAATTTTTCTTTTACATTCGTGTTACCTTTAGAGCCTTGCTTCGCGGACAGGCCAAAGGCCTGTCCGAGCTTCGCTCAGTATAATAAAAAAAAAAGAAGATAAAATTCAGAACGTTGATTATTATTAACGGTCATTTTTGATCTATTGAAATAATTTTATAGGACTGTGAATTCATCTTATGCATCACAGATGGGGTACTCCAGCAATCTCCACAATTTGGGTATCCCTCCGATAGATGATTGAGAGTGGTTTCCAATGTAGAAGCTGATGGCTGATGATCAGTGAAATTCTGTTTTTCTCTCTGGATCCCAGTCCCAATTATCATATTAAGCATAAACTGCATGATTGCTGCTAATCATTCCTCCCACAAATTTCTCATTTACGTTGTCATTTCCACCCAGAAATGACTGTGGACGACCTGTTTCAGGGTTTGACACAAAGGCACATCCAACCGAGTCTACTAAATGATTGGTCCGATTGGGTAAAATGTCTTTTTACTAGTCCGACTTGTCATGTTGAAAAAATAAACAACACACTTTATTTTAACCGTAAGGTATTTTATTCTGAAGGGGGAAAAAATAAGCATAAAAAATTAAGAAGACTTTCAACTGCGCAATGACATAATCTCTATTTTTAGCGTTAATAGATAAGTCGCGGTCGAAAGTGATGTTTTGCGACATCTACTCATTGTTATTAAAAATGTGATATTGTTTAAAGTTTTGCATTAGATAAATAGATATAGATTGAATTCATTTTCATTTAAAAACAGTTTATTTTAATTAAATGTGAGAAGTTTTTATCATATTGCATCATAATTTCATAAACAACCATTTTTCGGGTTGATATATATATATATATATATATGTGCAAGAATGTCTTTATTCAAATAACAAAAAGATGCCTCAAAGAAAAAAGAAAAGCAGGTTTATGAAAAAGCAAAATATTCTAAATGGACTGAAGAATTTCCTTGGGTAAACAGGAAATGCGTTAACTTTGCATTCAAACTTAAAAGGGAAAGTGTTGTTTGTCGTTTATTAAATGGAGAAACCATCAGACTGTCTTAATTTTTTTCTGGAAAGTTTGGTCAGGGCTAGTGGATGTAAGGTCAGGTCTATTAAAATCATTTTAAGTAACTCGACTGGTCTAGTGCTCAAAAAAGTCAATGTGAAACCCTGTGTTTGTTAACATAGTTTGCCTGAATGGCGACCTGGTCAGCGATTTTTTTCTACCCACTGGTACTGGTACCGGTACCCATTCGATTGGGAAAAATAGCGTCAAAATCGAACAAATTGGGAATTTTCTACAAATGTTTCAGCAAATGATTTTAACTAAAAGAAAAGAAAAAAAGAGAACAAAACAAGAACTATTCATCTCTTTACAAACTTTTTACGGTAATATTTGCTGTTGGATTGTTTTAGAATCACTGTAGCTCTACAAAACATGCGCACTGCCATGATCTGTACTTTCGATTTAATACCAGAAGTGAACATTTTAGTTAACTTGTATATCGTTTTAAACTAAGTAAATTACGATGTCAGCGGTCTATTTTTCGGAAAGTAAGTTGGGAATTTTTAGTCTCAAAATTGGGAAAAATCAACAGTTTTTGGCATTGGGAATGGTACCGTTTATCGGTACCAGTTATATAAGGAAAAAAATCGCTGCTGGTGACAAGTTTGGATTGTCAATATTATTTATGTATTTGAAAATGAAATACAAATAATGTGGGGAAAAATCTATAGGTGAAATTTCTTACAGTACTAGTCTCATTAGTATTTTGGTCTGCTGCATTAATGAAAGTCATATTTCAAAATGCCGGAAATGTCCGCTAACATTTCTTTATGTGAGAGCAAAACATCGGGTAAAAACTACATGGACACTCGTGCTAGGATTTAAGAAACCCAGGATTTATCAGCCAGATTTGGGAAATGCCATATTTTTTTAATTGAGAAAATTTCATTGTCAACTGAATTCAGTGACATTTGGAATAAAATAACTAATGAAATTGTGCATGATGTTTTGAATTCATGTTGATTCTTTATAGGATTGCCATGAATTCATAGTTAATATGAGTCTGAAATCAAAAAACAAAACAACTCTATTGGTTTCAGATTTTATTTGGGGGAATTTTTACAAATTGGAGGGAAAAGAGCCTTTTTTTTCATTGGGAATAGGGCCTTATACCCCCCCCCCCCCTTAATATAAATTTAAACTGAAGGAAACTATAAAGAGAGGTTGTTTAAGACTTCGTAGAATATGGGGCATCTGTGGATCATTGTGTATGAAGATGAGTTGTTTTGTTCTTACTGCCAAAATGCTGGCATCATCTTCAACTTTAACCAGGGATCAACCCCGTTCAATGAAATTTTTAAGAAAAAGTAGTAGTAGAAATCTATGAGAGTGATGAGGAGGAGATGGGTGACTGAAAATGATGTGAGTGAGGAGAAGGTTAAAGAGATTCTGTTTGAAAATAAAATAGAAATGCATTAAATTTCAAAGTAATACACTTTAAATCCTCTTTGTTCGGGCAACGTAAAACCCATTGGGTTCAAACATTGCCCAAATGGCAAGTCAAAATTTTGACGCTTGTGAAATCCTAAAGTAACAAACTTACACCAGAATGCTTTAAAATAATTTTAATGACCAATGTGCTTATAATTGGCATATACAAAAAGGCTATGTTAATTGTCAAATCACATGAGACAACCACTTCACGTTCGCGCTTTGGTGAACATGTCAATCAATGCTTCTCTCCATGACTGAGAACCTGGCAACAATTCTTTTAACTTCAACTAGGTAAATTTTAGGTGGAGCTGAAAATCTTGGCGTTTGATGGAGACATTTCATTAGAGATTAAAGAAATTCATTTGATGCACAAAATGAGTGTTAATGGTTCATTTATCCATATACATACAGGCCGTGAACAATCTCTATAAATATAGCAATATAGCTTGTAAAAGCTATTTTCAATAACCTTAGAGTCAGGATGAAACTGCAATAGGGATTTAAAGGATGACTATGTATGAGCTAGGTGACCCAGTGAGCAGTATGGCCTTTGGACCTCTTGTTTTAATCTTTATTACCCCTAAACTTCTAGAAGTATAAACTATTTTCAAAAGTAAGAAATCCAATATGAAATACAAAATGTCATAAACCCTGAAATGTTTTTTTTGTTAGGCTCCAGTAGCATGAACCATTACCAGGACAACATGTATAATGCATACAGCAACAGACTCTCCAGCATTGGGCATTTGCAGCGCAGCAATCCTACCATGGTAAATATTGGTGTAGTGACTATGATGTAAATTATGACAAACCTGACATTTATCACTGTTGTAAATCACATAATGAAAAAGTATTTATGCGTGATGACTTGTTTTTGCTTGAAGAAAAACTCAGGAAACACGTGCCTAATTTCACACTGTTACGTAGATTTAGATACTGCCTATCATGTAGTATCAGCTGTTTTTATCTATCGAGGAATAAGCACTAAAGTATATTACAAATATTCTTACCAAAGTTTGGAAAATATATGGAGGGCTTCACCATTATTATATAAACATTTGGTCACCAAGTAGAAGAAAAAAAAAACATGAAGAAGAACGCCAGCAACTGTTGACTCATTTCCTGATTATTGTGTTCACATTGTCATTGTATGTTAGGCAACATAAAGTCTTACAACTTAAGTTTAAAAAGCTGCTGTATAAGGAAAAATCTTCAGTAGTGTACTGTGTGAAATACTCCATGTGTGTAGACTTTAAATGATTGCGCTCTTAACTTGCCATTGCCATGGCTTCCAAATATTGATAACACAGTGATATTATTTTGAATGGTCCATTTTCAAGAAACTATTAACCTTTAACCTTACGTGGTTCAAACTTGCATATAAATAATAAGCACTTAATTAATACGGCCAAGCTATCCTCTGCCATTCACAGTTATCCAGGTAAGGTCCAAGCAGAAATAATCAGACACTGGAGTGATGGTGTGTATAGGCTACCAAAACTTCCAGAGATCAAGAGTAAAAAAAAAACTGAAATATGTTTTACGGGACCCAAATTTCACTTTGAGAGATCGAGAAGTTTAAGAGATCAAAAGTTCGAGAGATCGGTAGTAAATTTGTTTAGTTATAAAAAATTTGGATTGTGATTTCACTTCGAGAGATCAAGAACTTTGAGAGATTAAAGTTCGAGCCATCAAGAATCACCTGTATCTTTAATTGCACACAACCCCTTTTTATGAATAAGTAAATCAAAACAAATCGGACATATCCACAATGCAAATTTTCATACACAGTGAATATCTAATGCACTGTTCTGTGATTATAAACTGAGATCTGGGGGCATATGATCTTTGGTATGTCTGCAAAAACTTTAACCTTGGCCCTAACTTTTGAATGGTTGGTGATGTTGGCTTTCATATTTTGCATGCGTATTCCTTTTGACTAGACCTTTCTTTAGGTAGCAAACTTTTTGACCTCATGCTAAGCCTTTCATATTTCACATTTGTATTCCTTGTAACAAAAACTTCCTTTTAGTACCAAAATTTTTTCCTCTTGACCTTGAAGTTTGGCTATATCTTTTTTTTGCAAGTGAAAATTAGATTGTCATGCAAAAAAGATTTTAAAAAACAGTTATGCAATACTTCTAACAAAGAGTAATGGAGTACTCCTTTCTGAAGATTCAAGCTTGTTTAGATGAAGAACCATAGGGGAGAAAATAGTAAAAATAAGGTGCAGTGATTTTAAAAAAAATCTTTATCTTAGCTTGCATGGAAATCTCCTTAAATATAGAAAATGTTCAAAGTGTGGCACTGGTACCAGGATGGGACCAATATGGGAGTTCTTACTTTTGCACATTGATAATTTGGGGGGGGGGGGGGGGGGTAAAATCTTCTCAAACAATTTGCCAAAAATATACATCATGTAGTGTACATTGTAGTTTCTTAAATCTATGACCTGAAGGGTCAGGATAGGGCCACAATAGGGATTCAGATTTAAAATTTTATGTAAAAATATATGGGATAAAACTCTAATATCTTCTTCTAAAGAGTTTGATGTTTTGTATAGGAGTAAATCATTTAAAGTCTTTCAAATCTTGTTCAGAGGAACCATAAGGGTACAATTGTCGTATATTAGAGACCCCCATCCACCCTCAAGAGATCTAGGGTGGGGCTTCAATATGGGTTTTAAGGTTCTACTTGGGAATCTTTTGAAAATAAATTTCTATGAAAACCCACAGAGGTACAATTTGTGAAATTGATAGACTAGTTTGTGAGTCGTAGATGGGTATACAATTTTACTTCTTTTATGTGTACTTTATCTTTGTATGAACAGGTTGACTCAGATGAGAGTTGTGACTTATTGACCTTTTTTAACATTCCAGCCAATGGGGAATATGCGTGGAAACATGACTGGCTATAACTCCCAGGGCTATATGAATAGTCAAAGTTCTGTGATGCAACATCAGCCACAGCATCAGCAAACCTATGTAGGGCACAACTCGGCATATTCCTTGAATCAGCACAGTTCTTACATGGGGTTTGGAGGAACAGCAGAACACCGACAGTATCAGTTTCCTGCTACAGATAGGAGGGGGAGTAACAACTACTCTGCCAACGTCGGACCTTCGGCCAATCCAAATGGTAATAACAAATCTTATTCAACTTCAATCTAACAACATTCTTTTGACTTGCTACTAAGTGTACTAGTACTTAGCAAAGTGAAATAATAATAGCAGCTCAGTTTAGATTTAAGAAAAGAAATCCTTGTATGGCAGTTTGCTCCCCAGAGCTAAAAGCTCATGTGAGTGTCATTTCTAATCATATCTTGTCCATCGTCCATGAAAGAATTTGTCTTTTTGTCTTTAATTTCGCTGATAATGTATAAAAACTAAATGCATATTTAGGAGAAGCAAAAGGGGACCAAAATTGTGAATTTTGCAACTGTAGAGTTCTGACTCTTTGTCTGGATCCAAAACAGTTATAGTGTTAATGTAACATATTCTGTAAACAATTATAGTGTTAATGTAACATATTCTGTAAACAGTTATAGTGTTAATGTAACATATATTCTGTAAACAGTTATAGTGTTAATGTAACATATATTCTGTAAACAGTTATAGTGTTAATGTAACATATTCTGTAAACAGTTTTAGTGTTAATGTAACATATATTCTGTAAACAGTTATAATGTTAATGTAACATATATTCTGTAAAGTCTTCCATCGAACTAGGAGTACTTTTTGGGGCATTTTTTGTATAAAGAACACATCTTGTTTTATACTGCTGTTGAGTACTAGAATTTAGCATGGATATGCAGAATAGGATAATTATTATTCATAGCCCTTGAGGTTAGTGATGCTTAAACTCAGGTGACCTATAAGGCCTGTGGGCCTTGTTTTCTTTCTTGGGTGAGCAATGTGGCTGATAAGCCTCTTGTTCAGGATCTTACTACATTTTATTTTTACATTCTGCAGGTTATCACAGCAGGCCACAAATTCAAAATATGTCCAACCAACAAGTGCCGCAGACTCTGATGCATTCACACATGCGCCACAACTCTTCTAACCAAAATCCACAAGAAGTTGCAAACAATATTCTTCAGATGGCAGCTTCTACATACATGCCAAATCAGACAGTCACTGTCCCTTTGTCAAAGAGTCGTTCGGCTCCATATCACATACCACCCAAATCTCCACATAATAACTATACTATGCAGGGTAACTGTCCAACCTCAACACAGCAGCATCAGCAACACATCGGACAAGCTCATCAGTTTGCCTATCCCAATTCCTCCCCCCACCAGTCATCACAAGGGCCATGTGCATCACCAATCAGTCCAAATGCTGCATATATACACAGTCCAGCGTCTCATCACAGTGGACAGAGCATGCCTAATTCCAGTCCTCAGTCAGTCCATAGTCCAACCTATGGATTGAGTGGGCCATGTGTCAAGTCACCTTGTGCCATGGTTGCCTCTCCCGGGGGAGAGGTATGCTCGCCATGTCAAATGGCTTCCCCTGTTAACTGCCAGGGAAGTGCTCCCAATGCTTCACCACAACACCAACAGCTGCGTGTAAATTTAACAAGTGGAAATCATGCCATGTACCAAGGTCAGATGACATCACCAAACCATCAAGCCAATATGAATCAGTACTCGCCCAAAACTAACCCAGTCACCCCACCTGCTAGTCACAATGTGTCACCATACAGTAACTCCTCCAGATCCTCCCTACATAGTCCACAACACAAGAACTCCATGTCAGTATCCACTGTTTCTGGCCATTTCTTTAGTGACTGTGCTTCAGACATTCCAGAGACTCCTCATGAAAAATCAAACTCCAACCCCTTACAGTCTTTACAAAAATTGTGTATGCTACCTGACCATCAAGTGATTGATCCTAAAAGTGTGGTAAATGATGCTTGTCTTGAATCACCACAGTCATATGACCACCAAAAAAACTTGAATAGCGATGCCGACAACCATTTTGAGAACCAGGACCAGGTATCGGCATCGAAAACAAGAAGTCCTGCAAATTGTGATAGTGTAAGCAAACTTGGAACAGAAATGGCAAAGACTTGTGATGATATATGTAGTGTAACATTAGAGCATACAAGTGACATATCAAAGAAATTCATTTCAAGTACTGAGAATGAAAAACGACACCATGTGATTGATGAAGAATCATGCGAAAAAAAGTTTATTTATGATAGTTTCAATTCTGTAAAAGGTGAAGCTATATCGGAAATGACACATTCAAATGAAGACAATAAACAAATGGAAATACTGAATGAGGAAAAAACGCAACAGCAAAAAGAATCGCGGCCATGTGATGACACACAACAGTATGAAGAATCGCGACAGTGTGATGAAACAGAACAGAATAAAGATTCCCAGCATTATGATGAAATGCAACAGAATAAAGAATCGCGACAGTGTGATGAAACGCAACAGAATAAAGAATCGCGACAGTGTGATGAAACGCAACAGAATAAAGATTCACAACATTGTGATGAAACGCAACAGAATAAAGATTCACAACATTGTGATGAAACGCAACAGAATAAAGATTCACAACATTGTGATGACACTCAGCAGCATGCATCACAACTGTGTGATGATGCAAAGCAACACAAAGACAAACAACAGAATGGAAAAGTACTGCAAGAGGAGGTCACAAAGGAAATAAAAGATAAAGAAAATCAACTTACAAGTGCTGCAGAGGAAGTATCTGTTAATGTGAAAGAAATATCTGAAAATGGTGTTCTGTCTTATTCTAGCTGTGGTCTTGTTCAGTGCAAAACAATCATAAGTCCAGAAACTGATGGTTGTGAGCAGGTCATCTGCAAGCCAATGGGATGTAAGGAAAATGATGATATACTCTCAGAAATTCTTGATTATGAAAATGTTGCCAAAGAAAACAATAATGAGCTAATTCCTCAGTTGAATGGTGATGAAAATTCTTGTATTCAGTATTATAGACCAAAGTGTATAAAAAAAATTAATAGCACAAAAAAATTGCATCTTGATCCTAGCTTTAAATTGCACTCAAAGGTGCTTTCAAATCCACTATTGGTAAAAACATATTCACGAAGAGATCAGCTTGCAGCCAAGTACAGGTGGCGAAGGTCACAAATGCCAAGACCAAGGTCATTAAGGGGTGTGCCAGCAAGACTGGCAAATGCTGCTCAGTACAGTTCTGTAAATTACAGTGATTCTGACAGTGATGATGGTGGAGTATTACTAGTGCGCGAGGATATAGATTTCACTCAGGATCCGGAGTCACCTTTCCCCATGTATAGTGTTTCAGATGAAGTGTCTCAAGAGGGTGATGTCAGCTCTTCCATTGAAACGGAAAAAGATGATGTAAGTCTGGAAGGTGACCAGTCATCCCCACCATTACCTCCTTTAATAGAAGCTGAGGGACCAATTGAAACCACAGAGTCTATAGATATTGATGACTTTGCCTTAGACACAACCAAAAACTCACGAACACTAGCTGTGGAAAGTGATAAAAATCAGGCAAAAGTTCATGGTAAATCTGATCAGAGTGGGAAGAAAGTGAATAAAAGTAACTTGGATAAAAATGTAAGGAGAAACTCAGCTAGTTCTAGAATTGGGCACATTTTACCAAGGCAGTCTGCAAGGTATGGTGTTACATCTAGTACAAGCAAGTCCAGAAAAGCAAAAAGCAGATCTCCTACCAGAGATGCAAAGAAGGACTCTGATGAGGAAAAAGAGGATAAAAGCAATGAACAGAACAAGTCTTCTAGTAAAACTCCTGCCAAGAGATCTATTCGTAAAAGGAAGAGAGCTTCACCGATGAAGTATGGTGACTTGTACTACAGCGCTGACTATATTATCGATTCAGAGGAGGAAATAGAAGTGGAAAAGAAAAGTAAATTAGGACGAAAGGAAAACGGTGGAAATAAGGAGAGCATGAATAATGAGGAATCGGACGTTATTATTTTGAATGATGAAGAGGAGGAATCCATTGTCAAGAAAAATGAAAGTTTGTCGTTAGCCCATAACTCCAACAATAAGACAGGTTCTACTGTCACGACTTTACTACCCAGTGTAGAGGGCAGCAAAAGGACCAAATTAAAAGCTAACGCAAAGGTGACTCTTAATGATATGTCAGGTAATGAATTGTCTTGTATCATGAACAAGAAAACCTATTTAGAAAATGAGAAGGCAAAGAATTCCAAGGTTTCACATTCTGTGGATGATGAAGCTGATGTCAAGACTCTGATTTCTATTAGTGATGATGATGTGGAGAATGAAGTTACAGAGACACAAGAAAGTTCAGCACCGAACAATAAAAAGAAATCCAAAACTCGGAGTGTGAAGAAAAGTGGTAAAGGGAGACTTAAAAAACTTCAAAAATCTCGTGCCAAATTTGACATGTTTGATGATGAAACAGAAGAGATTAATTTAAAAAAGACTATTAGCATCATGAAAAAGAAACACAAAAAACGTGAAAAAGTTAAGGTCGATGAGAGTAAAAGTCGAGTTACAGGACCTTTTTTACATGTCAGAAACACTGAACCTTCATACTGTCGAGTGGTTAATCAGTATGAGGAAGATCCAGAGGTGTCGGAGCAAAAGTTTACGAAAAAAGTTTCTACGCCAATAACTGTGTCTACTGTTCATATGTCAAAGCTCTCAGCAGAAAAATCAGTTCATGTGCCTAGCAGCGCCTTAACAGAGGAAATAAACTGGGTGTGCCAATTGTGTCACAAACACAGCAGTTTTAAATTTTTAGGTGATTTATTTGGACCGTATTACTCAGAGGGGAATTTGCCATCATCTGGCAGGCGAGAAACTTCTCTTAACAAAGATTCAAATTTCAAAACAATTAAACACAAAAATGTTACTGATTTGAATATAAGTGACTCGGTGCAGAAAACAAAGAAACGTGTGAAATCAACTAGTGTGTCCCGACCTTTGGAAGAAGTATGGGTTCATGAAGACTGTATTGCTTGGGCTGATGGGGTGCTACTCATAGGGCAGAAAATCTATGGTCTTGAAGAGGCTACATCTGTTGCATCAGCCACTGTAAGCATTAATATGTGTTCATTATTTTGCCAAGATATTTAGGTCACCTGAGTCACTTAGGTGACCAATACTCTAAACAGTGCCCATCAGTTTCTGTCTGTAATCCTTTAACATTTGAAGAAAAAAAAATTGGAAATTAGTATCAGTCTCCAGGGTAAGTGGTGGCTGAAGATGACAATGTTTTCTTCATCTGAATCATCAGAACTTAACCATTTTGAATACTTTCATATTCTTCATCGTTCTCTTAAATCAAAGTAAAACCGTGGAATTATGTCTCCCCTCTTTCAGGGGGAGACATATTGTTTTTGTATTTCTGTCTATTCGTCCGTCCGTCTATCACAAAATCTTGTGAACGCTTCTCCTATATGGCTTATCAGATAAACTTGCCATTTGTAGATGTGCATATTTTTGGGACAGGAGGATCCAATTATTTTCCTAAAAGTTATAGTGGATCTAAGAGGGGTGGAGGATGTTGAAATAGCTTGTGAACGCTTCTCCTTTATGGTTTATCCGATAGACTTGAAATTTTGTTCAATACTTCATTGGCATTTGCAGATGTGCATATTGTAAGGACAGGAGGATCCAATTGTAGTTCTTAAAGTTATAGTGGATCTGAGAGATGGAGGTTATAAAATAGTTTGTGAACACTTCTCCTATGTGGCTTATCGGAGTTCATGTCTATGTTCCTTCTCATGCATTCTCCTCCATACCATGCAGTACATTAAGGGAAGGAGGTTTCATTTGGAGCACTTTCAATTTTGGGGGATGGGGAGACATTTGTTTTTCATAAAAACAATCTCTAGTTTCATTTGTTTTCATTGAAAGACTTTTGTCACTGCCATGACCATATTTAATCTCAGACCCAGTTTCTTGTTGATTTTCCTCCTGGTCATTCAAATGGATGGTCAGGGAGATGTAGATTCCTCACTTGAAGATCTGTCTTTAGTTTTGAAATATAAAAGTATAGGCTTCTTGTTTTTATGCTCCCCGAAGAATTTCGGGGGAGCATATAATTGATGTCGTGTACTTCTGTCCGTCCGAGCTCTTAGCTCCTAAATATCACAAATGCTCCTTGAGACAAGAACTTGTGAACCATGGTCAGTTTGGAATGGTGAAGGTCACTCAAAACATAAAAGTTCCTTATTTCAAAAGATTTTGATACAAAATTTCCCATCTCCCATCCCTTTTATCAGAAATTGATCACAAATATTCTTTGATCTTCAACCTTTTTAGCTCACCTGAGCCCTCCAAGTGAGCTTTTCAAATCAAAACTTTCCATTGTCTGTCATTGACGGCATCACGTTTTTATCTTCTTCTCCAGAACCACTTGGTCAATTTCAATCAAACTTAACACAAATTATCCTTGGGTGAAGGGGATTCAAGTTCAAATAAGAGGCAACACCCTTCTCCAAGAGGAGATAAAAGCGAAATAGTGAAAATACACTGACAAATTTTAAAAATCTCTAGAACCAGCAGGCCAATTTCAAACAAACTTGGTACAAATCATCCTTGGGTGAAAGGGGTTCAAGTTTGTTAATATGAAGGGCCACCCCCTTCAAAGGGGAGATAATCATAAATATAGGGTGGGGTCATTTAAAGGGGCATTAGCTGTCATTTTGTAACCAAAATTTGAATTCAATGATATTGTTCTTTGTTATATATTTCAGTAATAACACCAGTATTTAATTCAAACACTTTTTAACCTCAAAGCAGGCACATGAATATGTAATTTTGTTGATTAAATAATTATTGTCTTGCAAAACAATGATTCTTCCTTACATATTTCTTTATGCTAAAAGCGGTTATCTAACATAGTTTTATTAGGTTTCTCTTGTATTTGTACAAAATAAATATTTTTATTAGTCATTGATATATATTCCTATGCCTTTGAGAGATTTTGAGAAAAAATGGTTGCCATCACTTTCACAGCTAATGCCCCTTTAAAAATCTTCTTCTCAAGAACCATTGGGCCAGAAAATTTCAAATTTACATGGAAGCTTCCTGACATAGTGCAAATTTAAGTTTGTTTGAATAATGGGCCCCGGAGGTAGGGTGGGGCCACAATAGGGTATCAAAGTTTTTCATGTGAATATATAGGGAAAAATCTTCTTCAAGAACCACTGGGTCAGAAAAGTTCAAATTTACGTGAAAGTTTCCTGACGTATAGTGAAGATCCAAGTTTGTTCAAATCATGGCCCCGAGGGTAGGGTGGGGCCACAATAGGGGGTCAAAGTTTTACATTTGAGGATATAAAAATCTTAAAAACCACTGGGCCAGAAAAATTCAAATTTACATGAAAGCTTCCTGACATAGAGAAGATCCAGTTGACAGGGCCTATTGGAACATCTCAGAGCTTGTGTATAGATTCTTCATATGCTATTCATTGGACATGTCAGTATACAAGTTCACTCTTAATCAGCACATATTGATGGGGAGGGAACAGAAAGAAAATAAGATAGTAGAAGGGAGAGATGAAACTGTCCATCCCCACCCACTCCCAAAAAGAAGTATCAGTTCGATATTTTTTGAGGTTATGCGATTAATCATGTTTAATGGTCAAACCAATTATCATATCACAATTTGTGAAGACAATGAACTCACACCATGAAAGGTTACTACATCTTTAGGAAAACGTGTGCTACATTCGGGACTTAGATTGTCATTTAAGGGAGAGTCAAGTATGAAGCGGCTGCTCACTCAAGAAGATTGGCCCTTGGGCCTCATTTTCTGTTCTTGTTTAAAAACCATATGCAAAAAAAACCCCATCATACTTGTATTCTAGTTTAGAAAGCAAATGAAATATGGAATGGGTGGGTGGTATATTATCAAAGATTGTTTGCAAGCTGTGCTGTTTGAACTTTTCTCCCTTGTAGATGTGTTCATCTTGCAAAGAACATGGTGCTATGGTTGGATGTCTGCACAAAGGATGTTCCCAAAAGTTTCATTACATTTGTGCTGTAGAATCAGGTCAGTATCATTATGTGATTTAAATCAATATTCCTAAATAAATGATTATCATTGTATTCTTTATTCAAACTTCAAAGGCATAATGTGAGAGAAGGCTAGTGAAGTACCTAAAGTACTTATTTAGATCGCAAATATCAGGTACTCAATACTAGATACGAGATATTTTATTCCCAATGCTCTGATCCAGACAAAACAAAGCTCCGAATTTGCATTTGATTAAGTAATTAAAAAGATTACATAAACTTATTGGGATTAAATGCTAAGGTGAACAGTGCAAATAATACAGTAATAAAGGTAAAGATTCAGAGAACTTTCTAAAATCATTTTTATCAGAATTCATAAAGTAAATGTCTAGAAGTAAAGATTTGGATATTTAATGTAAAATATGTTGAACATTTTCTTTGCTCTCTTCAAATCCCACATTGCTTGACTTTCATGATAGAATGCTAATTTCTTATTTGTAATATTGAAAATTCTCAGATATATTAATGTTTTTTCATGCTTTGTAGGGTGCTTTATGGATGAAGAAAACTTTTCTTTGTTGTGTGTGAAACATAAGGTAAGCGAATTTCAAGTTTGAAAAGTAAAGGGGTAAGAAAATCTTAGGTGAATTTTCACAAAGTGTCCAAAAACTTGCCAAGGGATGATCTGGTAAACTGGACACAAGAGATAGGAAATTGGTTTCCAGGCTTTGAATACCCAGTTTTTAGACAGTGCCCACAAAATCTACTTGTTCGGATGTCAATTGGATGCTGGACTGTCCACCATGCCAAAGCAAATAGCATCTCATATTATTGATATCAACCAAACACACAACCACACGGTGCACTTATCTGCTTATCCACTCCCCCTGCCTATTTCTGTACCACTAACCATGTCCATTAAACAAAACAATGGGTACGTGCTCAAAATTCAAATGGTTACACATTGAAATTGAATTTTGTGGGGTTTTCTTTTACTTTTTAGCTTAGTATGTTATGGGGAGGGAATTCTGTGAAGAAATCTCCACATGGTGTGGAGGGGGATCCATGACTGTTTTGTCAAGAATTCTCTCTTCAATTTAGCACCCAGAGAACTTGTTCAATAGTGGAATATTATAATTTATTTTAATGCATGCTTATTTGTATAATACTTATTTGTCATAGCTATTAAAGTATTTTTCAATCAGCAAGTATTGATTAGAAAGAAGATTGGTTTTAAAGTGGGAACTGTGTCATTTTCATTAATGATAAAAGCCTGTCTCCATGCTGCATCTATTTTTGAAGAAGAAGAAAATTGGCCTGAATTTTGACTATATAGCATTAAATACATGTCTTTAATTCTTTTTATTTAGGACAAGAAAATGAAGCAGTTAGAGACGACATCTTCAAAAACATGAAGGTATTTTACTGATCTGATTCTCTGTATTACCTTGAGATATTACTCACTTGAGCTGAAACTTGTGAGTTTTTTGATTGAAATTTATCCATTATCTGTCTGATGTTTGTCAATTTTCACATTTTTAGGACTTCTATACGATGATTACTGCCCTTAGATACATATGCCCTCATGGGTGATGCATGATTTTTGGAATTATCAGGTTTCTTACAAATATTTTGATGGTTATGGCCGGGGATATTCAAATCTATTCTTATAACCATGATTGTACAAATTTTACTGCAATTAGTTTCTCAAAATGATAAGCAAGCATCCTGAGATATATATATTTATTTATTGGATCTTTGCTTATTGTTGGGCCAATAGTCAAGGGTGAATTAAGAAAAAATTTTCGGGGTTGGGGTCCAAACAAAAGACAGTTTTCCAGAAAAGCTTAATATGAAAGGAAAGAAACCCCTAGAATATGTTGTAAATGTACATATCTCATTTTGTGAATACTTCAGTGTGTCCTAGTGCATAATTCATATTGATTGGATTAACAGTAATATAGTCATGCAATATAGATGTTATGATTAGATCTTAATATTCTTAAGTGTTAATTGATTGTCAGCAAACTTATACAAATCAACTGAAAACAACACACACATTCATAAGATTGATATGTACAGACAAAACATATGAATAAATGATCCTTTGTTACATTGTATTTTTCGTTTAGTATGTGTTTTAGAGTGTTGAAGCCATGGAAAATGTATAAATGCAATGGAAATTGATAGACAATCTTAATTAAATGGTTTAGAACAAAGCTCTAGAAGAAAAATAATGCATTTATATTTGTTTCTATTATGAAAAATTTATAATATGATCACGTGACAAACTATCATCCCCCCTCTCTCGGAATGTGTGTTCCAGATGTGTCTGTGTGCAAGTTTACTTAGTGAGCATTGTGGCCCATGGGCCTTTTGATGTATTAGCTGTCTAATGATATTTAATTTGATATTTGCAGATGCTGAACCTTCAGAACTGGTTGTGTAAGCCAAAACTGTGTTATTGTGTAATTCTCAAGGGTCTGCATAAAAACTATTTTGTCTTTTTATCAAAGCAGATAACATGTGATATTGATCAGAGAGATCAATAAATTATATAACATGACAACTTTGTGTTTTTTATCTCTCTTTAATGAATGGTTTGAACCCAGATATTAATTCACCTTGGCCCCACCCTCACTCCAATGCTCTTACCCCATTCCTATTTGAGAAGTTGAAAATGCATGATGAACAATGCACAAAAAAAGGGGGGGGGATAGCTTGCAATAGGTCACCTGATTGTAGTCATTTTAAGAAGGGTTGGGAGGGTATCTTCTCAAGTAGAGAATGGAGAAATTCAAACTGCAATATAAGTTTAAAGTACAATGAAAAATATATTTGGTTAGTACTAATTGCATTACAAATGCAATGGCTTTCAAAAGATTGTTAAATGAGAAACACTGACTTTTACCCAAGATTCATTACCTCAACATGCAACATATTGCCATAAATGAGTCAACTTCTGTATTATATGCTGTGTATTGCATTGAATATATCTAATGTTTGAAAAATCATTCTGAACTCATTTTTGTTCTAATTGTTATGAAATCTA
Source organism: Ostrea edulis (assembly GCF_947568905.1). NCBI lineage: Eukaryota > Metazoa > Mollusca > Bivalvia > Ostreida > Ostreidae > Ostrea > Ostrea edulis. The sequence goes on from NC_079167.1 coordinate 53,953,333, forward strand.
AAGCTTTTATTACAAAAACACTAGGACATAAATTCTATTCATTATTTTTAAAACTTCGACAAACAATTGCTGAAATATGATTGCTAAAGCTAAAACATCAACTTTTAACGCTCCATTTCCTTTAATATATAATCCTTCATAAGAGTACGAAAACCTTGATTGTGGTTTTCTTAGTTATATCATAAATATATATAACTATACAGGAATAAAATTGAGACATGGGGACCAGAAAATGCATATATTTATGTTAATGGTTTAAATTTTTAAAAATTGATTGTTTTCAATGAATTGTGTAGTAAAAAAAAAATAGAAGTTGACTTACAGCACTACGCTGTATTACAAAGCACGAGATCCGCAAGGTGGGGCATATTTCCTTGCAATGTGCATCTACAAGATTTTTCTACGAAGTTCCGTAGTGACCTTGACCTTTAGATCCCAAAATCAATAGGATTTTTCCTCTCGATAACAAAGTTATATGTGAAGTATTAAATCAATCAAGCAAAAAATATGGCCTGTAGAGTGTCTACAAGTTCAGTTTGCACACTCACACACATGAATGGCCATGTTGCTATATCCCCTCTTGCAATGAAATGGGAGGGGATAATTATGCAACCTACCTGGTACATGTCATTCAGCAACACACCCCACCACTCAATACATATATAAGCAATGGTCCCCTTCCAGGGATTTTTAGGGTCTGTAAGGGGTCAAAATAGGGCCCCATTCCCAATGCTAATAAACAGCTATTTTTCCCAATTTTTGCTTTAAAATTCCCAAACAATGAAAGAAATAAAAGCGGGGTAGCCTTATTGTTCATAAATCATTGAAGGCCCACAGATTACATTTTTTGCTTCAAAATTGTTAAGTATTAAACCTAATTTTTTGGCGTCTGCTTATTTAAATGAGGTAAGCTTTGACCTAAATGCAAGTCGGAAGGAGTCCAATTATTCCTAAATACACTGGTTTAGTTTTCTCTCTACTTCTTTTATCCATGGAATATTTTTCCCAATTTCATGCAAATGTTGCTATTTTTCCCAATTGGAAAGGCCCAGGCCCTTGAAATCGAGACATTGAAAAACCCTGCCTTCCCTGTTAAGTTTAGCAAATCAATATAATTCAAATGTATTGTTGAACTCTTGACTTTCTGCTGAACTGTACATGCATTAGCTATTGAACATTTTCAACTTCTTAAATACTACAGGGAGTAAGGGCAACAAAAACTATTATGGTCCCTGGACCCCAGAGGACCAAGACAAAACTAAAAATAGGATGCAATCTTTAAAAATCTTCTCCATTCTTGGACATCTAGAAGGCATAGTTATGATCAGCAAACAGTATGAAATTCAAGGTCCCTGGATGGGAGGTGGTGGGACTCCATGGCTCATGGTAAAAATGCATTACTTTGTTAAAAATACAGCGAAACCTGTCTAATCTGACATACACAGTGCACTGGGAGACAAATGTTGTCAGTTTACACAGTGCATAGGAATAAACAGTGTAAAGGAAAGCATGAATTTGAGAATAAAAATATGAGTTGAAATGCCCATTGCACAGGTGTCAGATTTGGCAGTTTTGATTGTATTCTTTATCACAGGACATCAGACCAGACTGAACTACTGTGGAATCACTGTAATTCATGCGGGCCAATGTTTGTGGATAAGCGAAATTTCACTGGTTCATGAGGACGTAATTTCGTGGGTAAGTGATACGATGTCACTAGAAGAGATAACTACATGGTTTAAAAAATGTTCGAGGACTTAAATTCGTGGGCAAGAGATCCACAAATATCAACACCCACCCCTCCCAACAATGATTTCACAATATGTATTTGTTAATGCATGGAGGAGCCTCTACCACAATTGTAAAATTTATGACCCCCTTGGTTTGGGTTTTCATGCTATGGCATTGTTCTTGTGGCCCAGATAGTGAATATGCATCATGTCTTTAAAATTCTTCTTGACCACTGAATGACATAGGGCTGAAACTCAAAAGATAGTACTCCTTTTCAAAATGAGATTGGCTGCATAGTGCTACTGACTATGAAGGCCTTCACCAAAATTGTGAAATGCACAACCCTTGGGTTAAGGATTCAGGCCCAATGGCATAGAAAATGCAGCATTTAGATATGTTCTTAGTCCTGAACATCTAGGTGTATGGTTATATTGAACATTGAGACCTCTATTGCATGGCCCTTGTCAGGAGGCTCCAGAGGTTGTGTGAATCATATACTGAAAATGCATTGAATCTCTGAAACAAACTAGATGCATGGTTATACGGAACATGGAGGTTGCTACCAAAATTGTGAAATTCACTGCCATGAATCCGGGGGTCATGCTCCAATGCTGAGCTTTAGGACCATATAGTGAGAATGCAGTTACTTAAATCTGTAAAAATACTTTCTCTGGAACATGGAGGCCTCTACCAACATTTTGAAATTCATAACCCTTGGGTTGGTGTCTGTCCTCGCGGTGGATATCTATGGCTTCTATATTGGAAATGTATTTCATTGTTAAAAATATTTTCTACTCCTGTACATTCATCTCATACTTTGCACAGATATTATGTCATGAATCTTAACCAAAGCCAAGGTACCTATCTAAAAATGGGTTTAATTTCTTTGTTTTCTAATCCTTTTCTGAATACTAATTGATGATTTTAATACTCTGTTGATATTTAGAAACAAAATAATTATGATACAAGGATGAGTTAACATAATAACGTCATAATGGTCGATTTTTTCGAACAAGCGGAAAAACATTCCATTGCCTAGCTGGTTGACATAGGTTAAAGTGTGACCACCGATCTGTAGATCGAATATCGCAGGGTTTGTCACACATACACACGATTACTTTCCACTAAAACCAAACTTTCACATTAGAAAAAATGAATTTTAAAGTTTCAATTTCAAAATATTAGTATTATAAACTTCTCTAGGTGCCCAAACCTTGTCACTGGTTGTTGCGACAAAAGAACATTGATTATCTGTACAAATGCCCGCTTTTGCCAACTCCAGAAATTTTCTTAATCCATGTGTTTTGGTCTGCTATGCTCCTTTACTGTGTGTGTAAAATCGGGACGATCGATTCAATATATTCTAGTGAACTCGAAATAAACGACACCACAGAGTCTTCCGCATCTGCTTCGTACTTGGATATTTTATTAAACAAAGATGCTAACGGCAAACTAATAAGTCAACTTCAGCCGACTTTAGTTTCTCCATGGTCAACTTCCCATATCGATGTAGCAATATTCCATTATCACCTACATATGGTGTTTATGTCTCTCAACTGATTCGATACGCAAGAGCTTGTTCTGCGTATGATTAGTTTTTAAATTGAGACAGGCTACTGGCAAACAAGTTGATGTTATAGGGGTTTCAACAGTCTCGTTTACAGTCAGCATTTCACAAATTCTATGGTCGTTATAACGATCTGGTTTGCCAACACAACCTGTCATTGGGTCAAATGATGTCTGAGGTGTTTCATACAAATTGTTTGGCCGATCTTTACACACTGATTGTGACTGCGGATTACTCCGTTTACCTGATCAAGATATAGGGCTCGCAGCGGGTGTGACCGGTCAACAGGGGATGCTTACTCCTCCTAGGCACCTGAACCCACGTCTGGTATGTCCAGGGGTCCGCTTTTGCCCGACTCTTAATTTTGTATTCCTTATAGGGTTATGAGATTGATCAATGTTCGATATCTTCACCTTTTCATCAATACACTTTGAAATCTCTGTAATATTTAATGGTTATAGAATAAGAATATAATACATTTATCTGCTGTTCAATATGCAAAGGATAAAATTCTTCCTTAAAACTGTACAAGGTTTTCGTCTAAGTTTGGGCGATTATTTTAATCCATCAAAAACCAAAGCTATGCATTTTAGCACAAAGAAAAATATTGCTCATCAAAATCCACGTTTCTAAAACTGTCAGTTAGATTTCATGTCTTCTCGTAAACACCTTGGGGTTATATTTCAAGTGATCCTAGCTGTTTGTCTAAAACATACAACAACAAAAAAACCTGCACTTATAAAATCTCTAAAATTCAGAGTAAGCTGTAGAACATTATTTCTCATGTATACATTGTTCATTAGATGTTTACTAGAATACTTATATACATCTGATGTTTGGTATGGATGTTCAATATTTAAACAATAAAATGCTTTTTTTTTTTTTTTTTGTTTCATCGGGTGATGAAGGTAGCTAGTATTGCAGAAAAGATTCATAATCCGCGAAAGGTAATTCCACCCTTTTAGAATTATAGGTTAAATCTTTTATTTGATTGTTGATTCTTCAAATAATATATCTTAGTAAGAAATAAAACTGATAAAATAAGTATGTTACGGTATTAATAAAATTGTTATCAATTAGCACAATATGCTTGTTATCAACGTCAGAAAATTGCAATTTTCTTTAAACAGCATTATCAAAATTTGACAAAAACTGGTTGTAATGATATAATAGTGTTCATAAATATTTCATTTAACTGTTTCTTTAGAAAAACATACAAAAAAATTGGTGAAAAATAAAGGAAATCTATCGCATAATGGACTTGACAAATGATTTGCAGAGGCGTCGGTGGCCTAGTGGTTAGGCTGTCAGACTCTCGACCGAAAGGTCGTGAGTTTGAGTCCTGGCCGCGGCAGGGCCGACATTGTGCCCTTTGAAAAGGCACTTTACATGAATTTCCTCACACCACCCAAGTATAAAAGAGGTACCTGGTTATAGACAGTGAAATACATGTATATTGTTAGAATGTTAGTGTTCTAGATAGCGCCTGTATGCTGAGAAAGTTCTATCTAGATTGATAGAAGGTCTGACGGGTTAATAATGTATTGTAAAGCGGTTTGAGCAGCATACGCTGGAAAAAGCGCTATATAAAACCAATCATTATTATTTATTAAAACCAATTATTATTAAAATATTAAAACCAATCATTATTATACATGTATAATGAAAACAGAGTTATTGCCCTTGGATTCAATATTTTGAAACATATACTTATAGGAGTTATGCACAGGCACTCGACGTTTTAAATATCTATAATAAACAAATTGTCTTCCTGTAAACGTAAACTGTATGCTTCCTAGGAGGCTGAGAAAGTTCTAGATTGATATAAGGTCTGCCGGGGTAATAATGTACATTGATAATTGTAAAGCGCTTTGAGCAGCATACGCTGGATAAGGCGCTATATAAAACCAATCATTATCATTATTATATTATGTTTACAGGAAGACAATTTTTTATCAGAGATATTTAAAACGTCGAGTGCCTGTGGAGTTATGAGATTGATCACTGTTCGTTATCTTCACCTTGCATATAATTGATTATTCATATATAACTTAGACTTTTGAAATATTTTACGGTTAACAAGATTTTTTACAATAACTATTGAAAAAGACTCCAACAAAATTTATGTTCCTGCCATGCATAGCCATAGGCTAAACCTTATTAAGTCATTGACTTAGCAAAATCTTATGACGTCACAGGGGGTGGAAATATCTTATATTGATATTTTTTACGTATATTTTAAAAATATAAACTAGATTTAAGTACTAAAGTATCATAAAGTTGACCAATTACAGCAAACGGAACAGCCAATACACCCTTTGATTTTGATAACGCTCCATATTTGGTAATGATTACACAGAAAGGTGGTACTAAAAAACCGGATCGAACTAGTTTGCAACAAGAAAAAGCACTGTCAATTTCAATAGAAATATAAGAGAAAGGATTCAGTGAATGTAAATATTAGAGTATCAATGACAAAGCTAGCGCCACGCCGCCTCCTTGTTCTTGTCTGTGTAACACAGCCCCGAATATCAGACACGCTCGACTTCGTCTTGAGTAGGTTTTTATTTAGATGCAATATAATAGATAGTCCTCTGGGTAGTTGCGGTAAAGCTAAGGACGTTCATCATTATTTTCTCATGTCCAACAAAACAGAGATGTCACAGATGAATAATCTGATGAAATATTTAGCGAACAACCTTTACAAATTTTACTTGAAGAGACAACTCATCTTTGCTTTAAAAAATGTATTTTCCCCCAGTACACATACACGTATATTGGGGGAAAAAAAGATATGTCGTTTTCAATTATATCTAGGATATTGTTTATACATGTACATGAAATTCAATTATGATATTCGTCTTTTTTAAAACCTTTATTTAAACATATTATACATTTACCTGATATATTGTAGGAAGATGACGTTTTAAGTGTTAATAACTTGTGTCCAATCCCATTGTAAATTTTATAATTGCAATAAAATATGTTCAAGCAGGGGCGTGGTTGTCTATATGCCAGCAGGCTACAGCGTGCACATCGTTTTGTCAAATAAAAAAAACAGAAAGAAAGGGAAAAGATAATATAAAAGATAAAGAGTAACCATAAAAGCAGTTTGTGATTGGATATACCAAAAAGTTAATTCACTGAATGGTTTTATTGCTAGACAAGATTAAAGTAACGCTAGGTTATTCATGTTTTGAACACATTTTATTGATTGCAAACAAGTTCTGAAAACTTTACTAGTTCCTCTCATTAAATTTATGCTAAAACAAAATTGTCAACACACGAAACGCTAGTCTCCTTTCTGACGTGCATGTATTCTATTCATGAAAATAAAATATGCCAGTTTATTTGAAGAAAACCACTTGATCACAGATCTCCTGTTCTATAGAGATTCCACGACCTTCTCCGGTCGCCTGTCTGATCCGAACGACTTACATAATCATATAATCAGAATACCGGCTTACATAATCATATAATCAGAATACCGGCTTACATAATCATATAATCAGAATACCATAGGCTTACATAATCATATAATCAGAATACCGTAGGCTTACATAATCATATAATCAGAATACCATAGGCTTACATAATCATATAATCAGAATACCGTAGGCTTACATAATCATATAATCAGAATACCGGCTTACATGATCATATAATCAGAATACCGGCTTACATGATCATATAATCAGAATACCGGCTTACATGATCATATAATCAGAATACCGGCTTACATAATCATATAATCAGAATACCGGCTTACATAATCATATAATCAGAATACCGTAGGCATGTGTATATCGAAATTGGTGAAGGGGCGAGAAAGGCATATCAAAAGATTGAAATTGAATGTTAGAAGTTGTGATGGCGATATTGTATCGCTCCGTCGCCTACGCGACATTAGTATCGCTCCGTCGCCTACGCGATATTAGTATCTCTCCTTCGTGTACGCAATATTGTATCGCTCCTTCGCCTACGCGATAGTGGTATCGCTCCTTCGCCTTCGCACTCTCACTCAGTCACCCTCTCACTTTCACTCCTTCAAATGAATCGCCCTAAACGCGAAGGAGCGAGTAGTTGAACAGAACACCATCCCTTCGTGTTTTTACTCCTTCCCATCGCAACTTCGTTTCGTCATCCTTGCACTTTCGTTCCTTCGCCATCGCAGTTAAATTCCTTCGCATCTTCAGTTTAAAGGCGAAAGAGCGAGTTGCATGATTAGAACACCACCGGTACTCGTTTGAAAAAAAATCTACATGTCACTTGCATGCTGACCCGCTTTTATACATTGTTTCCTATTAACTGAATAACTCCTATCAACTGAATAACTCCTATTAACTGAATAACTCCTATTAACTGAATAACTATGGTGTATGTCTTAAGTTGATTGGGGTAATCCACAAGCTTTGATGATGAGGAAGAAATTTAAACAAATTTATTTTCATTATCATTGAGTCTTCAACAAATCTTAAAAAGGTTGACAGACATCTGAAATCTGGTCAGAGAGCGACTAAAAATGGATTAAAGATCGTTTCAAAATAATCTACATGTAAAATTTCAGTTGCCTTTAGAAATAGTCTTTCTGGCCTAAACATGTAATTGCTTTTCTCTGTAGTACTGGCCCTCTCTTGTGTGTAGGTGTCATTCCTAACTCTGACCTTGTCTGCGAAGGTCGATGATGATAACGATAGATTTATAATTTGGTAAGAGCTTCTGTAATTACAGGTTTGGCGGATTGTAAAAGTTTTTGAGAGATTCCATCAGCACCTGTATACATAGCCCTTCATGACGACTTGTTTATCCTTATCTGTGGTTGAACAAGGAAAATGAACTGTTAGTGACCTTATCTGAGAAATTATTTCAGATTGCCTGAACACTTTGATGGTCATCATCAACACCCTCTCATCACTATTGCTAGTACCTACAGCAACATTTACAAACAATATCGCAGACGTTATCGTTACTATGGAGTGGTATCTAATTTTACCCAGTCTGAAAATAAAGGATTAAAGTTGAATTATCAAAATATATGTATCCATTAGATTTTTTGTTCATACATACGAAAAATCAGGTAAAGTTTTTATTATGTTTTTAAAAAATATACCTTACACGGAGTAACGTACACAAACGAACTCAAGACCTCCGGTTTACGCTAATCGCCAGTTCTTTTTTTTCCAAGTGTCAATGTATCTGCAATAGAATTATGTAATCTTTGATAATCATGGTTCTTAAGTATGAATCCGGACCTCCTCTCAATTTCGAATGAAAAAAAGTACATTGAGAGAACAAAATCATTCTACACTCCCACCTAACCTACACCCCCACCTAACCTACACTCCCACCTAACCTACACTCCCACCTAACCTATACTCACCTAACCTACACCCCCACCTAACCTACACTCCCACCTAACTTACACCCAACCTAACCTACACACCCAACCTAACCTACACTCCCACCTAACCTACAATCCCACCTAACTTACACCCAACCTAACCTACACTCCCACCTAACCTACACTACCACCTAACTTACACCCTGCCTAACCTACACTCCCAACCTAACCTACACTCCCAACTTAACCTACATTCCCACCTAATATACACTCCCACCTAATCTATACTCCCATCTAACCTACACCCCCACCTAACTGACACCCAACTTAACCTACACTCCCACCTAATCTATACTCCCACCTAACCTACACCCCCACCTAACCTACACCCCCACCTAACCTACACCCCACCTAACCTACACTCCCACCTAACTTACACCCAACATAACCTACATTCCCACCTAACCTACACCCCCACCTACCCTACACTCCCACCTAATTTATACTCCCATCTAATCTACACTCCCACCTAACCTACATTTCCACCTAACTTACACCTCCACCTAACCTACACTCCCACCTAACCTACACACCCACCTAACCTACACCCCCACCTAACCTACACCCCCACCTACCCTACACTCCCACCTAATCTATACTCCCACCTAACCTACAATCCCACCTAACCTACACCCCACCTAACCTACACACCCACCTAACTTACACTCCCACCTAACCTACACCCTCATCTAACCTACACCCCCACATAACCTACACCCAACATAACCTACACTCCCACCTAACCTACACCCCCACCTAACCTACACTCCCACCTAGCCTATACTCCCACCTAACCTACGCCCAACGTAACCTACACTCCCACTCAACTACACACCCAACCTAACCTCCACTCCCACCTAACCTACACCCCACCTAACCTACACTCCCACCTAATCTATACTCCCACCTAACCTACAATCCCACCTAACCTACACTCCTACCTAACTTACACCTAACCTAACCTACAATCCCACCTAACCTACACCCCCACCTAACCTACACTCCCACCTAACCTACACCCCCACCTAACCTACACTCCCACGTAACCTATACTCCCACCTAACCTACACCCCTACCTAACCTACACCCCCACCTAACCTACACACCCACCTAATCTACACACCCACCTAACCTACACCCCCACCTAACCTACACTCCCACCTAACCTACACTCCTACCTAACCTACACTCCTACCTAACTTACAACCAACCTAACCTACACTCCCACCTAACCTACACTCCCACCTAACCTACACTCCTACCTAACCTACACTCCCACCTAACCTACACCCCCACCTAACCTGCACCCCACCTAACCTACACTCCCACCTAACCTACACTCCTACCTAACTTACACCCAACCTAACCTACACTCCCACCTAACCTACACCCCACCTAACCTATACTACCACCTAACCTACACCCCTACCTAACCTACACCCCACCTAACCTACACTCCCACCTAACCTACACCCCCACCTAACCTATACTCCCACCTAACCTACACCCCTACCTAACCTACACCCCCACCTAACCTACACTCCCACCTAACCTACACTCCCACCTAACCTGCACCCCACCTAACCTACACTCCCACCTAACCTACACTCCTACCTAACTTACACCCAACCTAACCTACACTCCCACCTAACCTACACCCCACCTAACATATACTACCACCTAACCTACACCCCTACCTAACCTACACCCCACCTAACCTACACTCCCACCTAACCTACACCCCCACCTAACCTATACTCCCACCTAACCTACACCCCTACCTAACCTACACCCCCACCTAACCTACACATCCACCTAATCTACACTCCCACCTAACCTATACTCCCACCTAACCTACACCCCCACCTAACTTACACACCTGATAATGATGAAACTAAAGGAGTTTCTGCGGCCTTGCCCCAAACCTTTCACTGAAATGACTTCTATGCAACATTTTAGCGATCGGGAAACATTATTTGAAAATGTTGAAATTCATATCCTAAAAATGTAATGAGAATGCTGTATATCTCATCAAAGTCATAGGCATACACCTAGCTCAGAAGATGAGAATGCAATATTGATTTTATATAGTCTTTCTTTGGTTTGGTAAACAATTTTTGGTTGCATTTTTTTATTTACTATAATTGTTCGATTACTATCCCTGTCTTAGGATCAATTCCCAAACACTTACCTGTTATTCCACCCCTTCCCTCCAATATTTCCTGGATGAGCCCATGTTCTTAGAACCACTTACGAAGGGTCCCCCCCCCCCCCCAACTGTAAAACGTTTGGATAGGGAAGATAGTGTATACAAATCAATTGTTGTGGACAATTTATATATTTTATGAGCGTTATATCGTAGTCAGTTTCATTTTGCACAAAATTTAAACTTCATAAAATGTTGATGATTTCGTTTAAACACGTATGTACGTGTACAGGTATCGTATCTAAATGTCTGATAAGTCGTGTAAAGTCGATGTGCATAGACCATGATCATAAGATGTGGTTGGACAGTATTATTTATTATACTATCGTAGGTGTATTCACAGGAAGAAATTATACCCTTAATAGATGAATAGAGCTTGTTGCTGTTGCAATACTTTACACACTGCCTGAGGATTTAAAACGATTATTTCTTCGTTTCATTTCAAATTGTTTAACCTTTAAGGGTTACATGTGAAGTAAAACCATTCAGTTTATGATTTACATCTAGAGGTGAAGGGGGTGTCTCGGCCATACTTTCTGAATTCGTCCGACGATGCGAGTGCGAACATCACGGTGTAATAAGGTTTGAACGCTGAAATTTGAAAGTCTAGCAAATACACACAGGAGGAGAAAAAGATGGATTCTGAGGAAATGAAATACCTGGTTGTCAACCGAAAAGAAATTGTCCCGTCTGTACAATCCGACTGGGCGTCCAAAAAACTCATCTGGGTCCCCCACGATGTGCTTAGTTTCTGTGCAGCAGGGATAATTGGTGAGGAGGGAGATTATTTAACAGTTCTCCTGGAGGAGAGCGGCAAGAAAGTGAAAGTAGCGCGAGATGAATGCCAGAAAATGAACCCTCCGAAATACAACAAAGTAGAAGATATGTCGGAATTAGTGTGCCTGAATGATGCGTCGGTCTTATTTAACATCAAGGATAGATACTTTTCCGATTTAATCTATGTAAGTAGAATATTGAATTTTTAAAAATATATCATATTTATGGTTATATTCATAAAAACAATAACCTTCCAAGCTGTATGTGTGTACTCCGAAACTATACTCATTCAGTTTAATATGGTAAGTATGCCAAATGTTGTGTTTCTCTTGATATGATATCATGCCGCTGCCTTTTACTCGATGCGGTAAATATGCCAGTCTGTGGTAGATGAGCCGATCTCTTTCTCCGAATGTGAAAAAAAAAAATGCTGATATCTTTCGCTTCATATGGAAAATGCCGATATTTTTCAGTTGATGTGAGAAATATGCCGATATCTTTCACTTGATGCGGAAAATATGCCGATATCTTTCACTTGATGTGGTAGATATGCCGATATCTTTCATTTAATGTGATAAATATGCCGATATCTTTCACTTGATGTGGTAGATATGCCGATATGTTTCACTTGATGTGGTAGATATGCCGATATGTTTCACTTGATGTGGTAAATATGCCGATATGTTTCACTTGATGTGGTAAATATACCGCTGTTTTTCCTTTGCCTGTCTTTTATTACATTAACTACCATACGTGGTTATTCGTTTATAACAACCGAAGCACGGCTCCTGTGCTGTAGACCGAGACTTTTGGAGCCAATAATTGAGGATATCTTTAATTATTTAAAGATATCATCAATTCAGTTGATGCGCGCAACGATATTAAAGATCTCTTTAAATAATTAAAGATATCTTCAATTCTGAACTAAGTACTGATCGCACTAATTGAATTATTGATAGCATTCATTATTCTGCTGAATTGATGCGCGCTATAATTGAATTATTTCCATCTTCAAATGAATTTATATCAATAGAATTGATGCACGCTTCAATTCAATTAAAGAGAGCAATAATTCAATCAATGTGCGCATCAATTCAACTTATGCTCGCAATGATTGAATCAGTGCTCTCTTCTATGGAATTGTAGCGTGCAATACTTGAAAAAAAAATTCTCTTCAAATGAATTAGTGATATCATAAATCAATTGATGCGCACACTAACTCTTTTAAAGAGAGCAACTACATGTACATGTATATAATTAGAGATATATCCACAATTGAATTGGTGATCTCCTTAATTGAATTGTTGCTGCTCTCATGAATTGAATTTAATGCGCGTATCAAATCAATTGAAGATAACGAACAGTGATCAGTCTAATAACTCCTATAAGGAATACAAAACAGAGAGTTGGACAAGCACGGACCCCTGGACATACTAGATGTGGGAGTAGGTGCATAGGAGGAGTAAGCATTCCCTGTCGACGGTCACACCAGCTGTGAGCCTTATATCTTGATCAGGTAAACGGAGAAACCCGTAGTCAAAATCAATGTGCTAAGAACGGCCTAACAGTCGGTTTGAAACATTTGACCCAATGATAGGCAAACTGAATCATTATACCGACCATGGAATTTGCGAAATGTTGACGTTAAACGAGACTGTTGAAACCCCTGTAACATTAACTTGTTTGCCAGTAGCCTGCCTCGATTTAACAAGAGTACCGCAAACGGTACAAAATACGCCCGTCGGACAGTGAAATTCAACCTAGACGCATATTATGCACCCTGAATCAATACAACACCAATCCACCTGACATGTGAACTGATTATGTATGAGATTGTGACAAAACGTCGGTGCAATATATATCTATGATGATAAAGTCTCTAAAGTAGGTCATGGTGCACCAATTAAGTTGAAATGTGAACTGATATGTATTTCTCTGAGGACAGGTTGTTACAACATTTCAGAGCAATACCTGTGACCATATCGAAAAAATCTGGCAAACATTTTGACCTACTTCTACCCCTATAAAGCATGCCATAGTGCACCAATCCAGCTGTAATGCTAACTGAACTTGTATTCCTCCGAGAGGAAGCCCTTGGCTAAATATCAGGGCAATATCTGTATCTGTAATGGAAAAAGCCCGGAAAACTGTTTGACCTATTTTTAGCCCAAAAGTAGGTCAAGGATGGACCAATCCAGCCGAAATGCAAACTGAACTTGTATTCCTCCAAGAGGAAGCCTGTGGCTAAATTTCAACGCGATGTCTGTATTCGTGATTTTAAAAAAAGGCCCGGAATACTGTTTGACCTATTTTTAGTCCAAAAGTAGGCCAAAGACAGACCAATCCAGCTCAAATGCAAACTGAACTTGTATTCCTCTGTGAGGAAGCTTATGTGTATTTCAGGGCAATATCTGTATCTGTAACCCCAAAAAGTCCAGAAAACTGTTTGACCTACTTATAGCCCTAAAGTAGGTCCTAATACTAATTCTAATGATGGGTGTATAAAAACTGATCATACGCAGAACAAGCTTTTGTGTATTGAATTAGGTGAGAGATAGAAATACTATATACAGGTGACAATAAGTTCATTTATTGCGCTCAATAATCGATTTGATGATATCTGCAAACAATTGAAGATATCTTCAATCATTTTAATTTATCTTAATTTGGCACTCCATAGAGACTTCCCCCACCGTGCGGCTTCCCCCATAAGTCTTGCTCTGGCATGATACTTCCTCAGGGAAAGTTCTTCTCTGGAGCCAGACAACACCCAAGGAACAAGGAAACATAAATATTAAATTAAAAATGATAAACCATGTACAGAATACTTATGCTATAATACTCCAGGTACTTTTCCTCTCTGTACCTTTAGGTACAATACTACTACATGTAGTATTACAAGTATTCAGCACAGGCAACTGAAGTGTGAATATTATGTACATAACCCCCCCCCCCCTCTTCTAGAATGAAGTTATTTTTATACAGAGCTCGGGTACGATGAAATAAATGGCAGAATACGACAAATAAAACGGATGGCATCAGATTTAGATGAAAGACATAAGTAGAACTACATATTAGCCTGACGAGATATTCGCAGAAATCACTTCGGTAAAGTTGGTTTATACCCCGTAAATCGGTCTCGAAGCAGGTAGCCCTGTTTGTTTACATGATTTGTCGCGCACCTTTACATATATTGGTATCTCACAAGTGGTCATCTCAAAAGCTTACAGACGGTAGAAACTGACTATTCGGAACGACTTATGAGGGTGACTTGACTTACTTAATTCCTTCTCTCCTCGTGGCGAATAGGGCCATGAACAAGTCCTCTCCATTTACTTCTGTTCTGGGCTGATCTTGCTGCCTCTGTCCATGACCCAAAACCTAGTTCTTTCCTCTCTCTTTCTATTGTTCTTCTCCACGTTTCCTTCGGTCTTCCTCTCTTTCTTTTTCCTTCTGGTATCCAACTAAGGGCTACATATGGGTGTGTTCTTTTATCCATCCGTAGCACATGCCCAATCCACTGCCATCTGCGTGTTTTTATCATAGTGCTGATCTTTGCTACTCCTGCTATCTCTCTAACTGCTACATTTGATATTTTCATTGGCCAGTAGATCTTTAAGATTTTCGTAAGACATTTGTGCTGAGAGGTATCTACAAGTTTTTCATCCCCTTTTGTCATTTTCCAGGTCTCGCTGCCATACAATAACACAGCTATTACATTTGAGCTGAAGAGCTTCATTTTTGTTTTTCTGTTGAGTTGGTTATTGCTCAAGATCTTGCGTAGCTTATGGAATGCTACTCTTGCATGGCCAATTCTTCTTCTTATATCTTCATTAGTACCTCCTGTCTTGCTTACTGTTGCTCCGAGGTAAATGAACTCATCCACATCGTTTATGTTGTTCCCATTGATGGTTATTGGTGTGATGTTTGCAGCATTTAGACGCATAAGTTTGGTTTTTCCTGTATTGATTTTTAAACCTGTTCTAGCTGCGTATCTGTTTAGAGAGTTCAGTTTTTGTTGCATTTGATCTTTGCTGCTGGATAATAAAGCGATGTCGTCTGCAAAATCTAGATCGTCTAATTTTGTTGTCATATTCCATCTTATGCCTGAGTTGTTATCTGCTGTTGTCTTTTTCATTATCCAGTCAACTACCAGGAGGAACAAGAAACCTGACATGTTGCATCCTTGTTTGACACCAGATTTAACATTAAACCATTCTGTTGTACAATTTCCATCAACAACTGCGCATTTACTGTCTTCATACATTAATTTAACCATACTGATTATTTCGTCTGGTATTCCATAAGATTTCATGATCTTCCAAAGGGTTTCCCTGTGTACGCTGTCGAAGGCTTTTTCAAAATCGACGAAGCATAGATAGAGGTTGGAGTTCCATTCTATAGCTTGTTCTAGAATATTACGTAGGACAAATATCTGTTCCGTAGTGCCTCTTCCTGCCCTGAATCCAGCTTGTTCCATTCTCAAATGTCTGTCTACACCAAATACAATTCTTTTTATTATTATTTTCCCCATTATGTTGGCAGTTGTTGCTATTAGTGTGATTCCTCTCCAATTTCCACAGTTTGTCAGGTCACCTTTCTTTGCTAACTTTATTATAAGTCCCCTTCTCCAATCTTTGGGAGCTTTTCCAGTTGTCCAGACAATGTTGTATAGTTTGTGTAGTTCCTTGACAGTTGTTTCTATGTCTGATTTCAATATTTCTACAGTGATGTTATCTACACCTGGAGCTTTGCCTAATTTCATTTCTTTCAATGCTCTCCCTATCTCATCTTCTGTTGGTGGACTTGTTTCTATGTCTAATTCGATGGACTCCCCTGTTAGTATTTCAGCAGGATCAATAGGGTCTGGTCTATTTAACACTTCGCTGAAGTGTTCCATCCATCTTTTTTTTTTATATCTTCCTCTTTAATCAAGAGATTTCCTTCCTTGTTTTTTACTGCCTCAACAGTTTTTGGACGTTCGTTGCACAATAATTTGGTTACATCATATACAGTTTTCATGTTTCCGATGTTTGCTGCCTCTTGTGCCTCATTCGCCATGTCATCTACCCATTGTCGTTTATCTTTTCTAAAACTTCTTTTCACCTCTTTGTCTTTGTCCCCATACTTTTCTTTTAGTCTAGCTCTTAATCTCTCTGATCTTGCACTTTCTACTTTGCCCTTTAGAACTCGCCTCTCTTCTACCTTTTTCCAACTGCCCTGGCTTATCCATTCATGTTTTTCTATACCCAAGTACGTTTATGGCAGTTTCATTATATGCAGTTTTAATGTTGTTCCATCTTTCTTCTATATCATCAGGATTGGGACCTATGGTGTTGTCTTCACTGAGTGCATTAAATCTATTCCTCAGTTCTATTTGGAATTGTTTCCGAACTTCTGGTACCTTAAGTTTGCATGTCTCGAATCTTATTGAAGATGTTGGTTTCTTTCCTATTTTGTGCAGTTAAAGCATTACTTTTGTGATGACTAAATTGTGGTCAGATCCGACATCTGCACCTCGGTGTGCTCCGACATCCAACACAGATCTTTTAAAGCGCCCATTGACTGCTACATGGTCTATCTGGTTCTTGTGTTGACCATTTGGTGAAGTCCATGTCTGCTTGTGTATGTCTTTATGTTTAAACATTGTTGAAGATATTGCCAAAAGTTGTTGATGGCACAAAATGATGCAAATCTTTCTCCATTATCGTTCCTTTCCGAGTGTAAACCATACTTTCCAACAATTCCATCCGCTCCTTCCTGTTTGTTACCTACTTTTGCATTAATATCGCCAGTTAGAATTATAATATCATGGCCTGGATTGTTGTCTATGACTCCCTGTAGTTGTTCGTAAAAATTATCTTTTGATTCTTCTTCTGCATCATTGGTAGGTGCATACACTTGTATTAATGTTGTTTTTATATACTTTGACCAGAACCTGGCAGTTATGATGCGGTCGTAAATGGGTGCCCATTCGTATAATGTCTTGGCTTTCTCTTTTGATATAGCAATAGTAACTCCATTACTGTGATGGTTATCCTTTCTTCCAGAAAACAGTATCGTTTCACCTGTCTGGGTTCTGATTTTTCCAGAATCTGTCCATCTGCATTCGTTTATTCCAAGTATATCTAGGTGGTATCTCTTCATTTCTGCTATTACTTGCGCGGTTTTTCCAGTCCTTTTCTCCTAGGTAAGCTGCCACCCCTGGTTGCGAACCTCACCTATCCGGGTTTTACATCGGAGGTTTCCTTCTCCTAGACCGATAATCATCCCTGATTTTCGACATCATGTCTTGCCGGCTATATTCCCATAGCTGGGGCAAGGTTGATGAGTGCTAGGGCGTGTCCACACGCCGGTGGGCCTACACACTGCATCTATGGGGCCCTTGCTACTCCCAGATCCCCATTAGTTCGGCCTGGTCCCGAGAGAGGCCAGTATCCGTGTGCTGCCAACGTGGAGGCACTAATGGAGTCTTGGTAATGTAGAGGCTATGTACTGACAGGAGAGGCTGACGCACTCGGCTCTCTTTTCGCAAAAGGATGCTAGTCAGCGGCACTGAAATACATGCACTAGACGCATATCACTACCCTGTGGTATTTACCACCAACACACTTATGAAGGTGATCGGTGAGGAAATCACATATTCTGGATGAATTATTGGTTCTGTATAAAAATAATTTCATTCTAGAGGGGGGGGGGGGGGGGGGATGTACATAATTTCCACACTTCAGGTGCCTGTGGTATTCAAAAAATGGTTTATCAGTTTTTTATTCAAGAGTGCTAGGAGTTTATACGCGAGACTTTCCAGGAAGTATGGCGCTTTAGTGAGATTTTCCCGGAAGTATGACTCTTGAGTGAAATTTCCCCTGAAATATGGCTCTTTAGTGGGATTTTCATCGGAAAGTTTGTCTTTAGAGTGCTGTCCTCTCTTCCTCGCGGTAAGCCCTGTGTTGGATCAGGAAAACTCTATGTAAAGATCATCATAACTCCAAAGTGGACGGAAAGGGGGGTGTCTCAAAATCTACTGGTTTATTCAATTTTTCTCCGTAGCATGTATGTACCCGTCATAGTAATATTTATGAATACACCCATGATTTTATCTACAGGCTGTGTAAATAATGCTTAATAAATGTGCAAGGATGCTCGTGTAGTCAGTGTAGATTTCCAGTTGGTTTACACCATAACCCTTTCATATATTTCACTTGTGGCAAAATATGCGAGATGTACATAAAAAATCTCCAATAATTAATCAGGTTTTTTTTTTTTTTTTTATTAAATCAACTTTTCGTTTTATCATCAGTTCGCATCGCTGTAAAGGTAACATTTGTTAATCACGAATGTTCTATCATTCTCGGTGAATTTTCACCTGATGAACTATGGACAGGATATCTATAATGTCAAAATATCGTCATTATCATTCGTACAGTATATGGCCATACTGTGAGTCATCATTTCATTTTTTTACTATAAATTTCATTGATCAATCCATTTTTATAAATACTTACAGTGAGGTCAATATCAATCCGATTTCTATAATTTTCTTTTCTTAGGATACTAAGCAAGTTATGATACATTGATCCTTGAGGATCATTTATGAAATCATGTACATCTTTTTAAACCTGTTAAATCTACTTGGGCTAAAAAATATACAGCCAATCGTTTATCTATGCAGCTACGAATTAGGTCACTGTGACGTCATGGCAGTTTCCGAAACATTTTTTTTTGGCTGACAAAAAAAACTGAAATGAAATTGTAGGGTAGGCTATATACCAAATCTATTTTGAAAAATATTTCAAGTATTCAGTTTGATGTTGACGGATTATATCAACGGCTTTGAATACACAGTCCAAGAAAACTACACGTTCGTAGTAGAGATTGATCTCCGTTAATTTAATTACATCTTTATCGATCTCGGAATGTGCAGATGATTGATTTATATTGAATGACAAATATGCTTGTCATTCATTTTTGTTTTTTGCAACATAAATGATTAATTTTCATGATTAACAAATTGAATTATCAATTATCGACTTTATTGTTGTAATACCAAAACACGAAGTGCAAGCGAGATGTGTATCAATTTTCTCATAATAACCTAAATTATTCATTCTAGAGGGGGGGGGGGGGGGGGGCGGCGGGGGGAAGGGGATGTACATAATATCCACACTTCAGGTGCCTGTGGTATTCAAAAGATGGTTTATCAGTTTTTTATTCAAGAGTGCTAGGAGTTTATACGCGAGACTTTCCAGGAAGTATGGCGCTTTAGTGAGATTTTATAATTTGGCATAATTTTATAATTTATGATTAACAAAGTAATAACTAGTGGCACTCTATTATTAAAATTTTCTTTGGCGACCCTACCCTAATTCTTTTCTGTATATATTTTAGTTATTTCACATGTATATACATACCTACATCCATATTACTATCACCTGTTACTAATATTAATAATTATGTAATAGTTATGGTATATTTATTTCGGTGTATCTTGAATTGGACGAAGGACGGAGACTCGTGCGATTACTAATTATTACCTTCTATTAGAATCCAGATAAAAAACAAATATTTTAAATATTTAATTTTATATTTACTTATAATATTTTTTTTAAATTTTAATATACTTAAGAAATAAATTAAATAAAAATCATTATTAAAATTATTATATATATAAATAAAAATATAATTTATTATAAATAAAAAATATTTTAATTATTTAATTTTAATTTACTTATTGTAAAAAAAAAAAAATTCTTTTAATTTATTGAACAAATTAAATAAAATTATTATTAAAATTATTATATAAATAAAAAATATAATTTATTTCATTATTTTTACTTTTTATTTAGTTTTTATAAATATAAGTTACTTCTTTATTTCATTATGATTTATGACATACGACCATCACATGTATGTGTCCGGCCATCAAAAGACAGTACCGCAGTCATCAGACGTGTTGGTACACGATGGTCCTTATTTATTTATATTTATTTATTTTTAAACCATGGGACAACCCATACGTCCCATACGGAGCATATGGAATGTTACTACAACACACTTCAACTTCACTATGTTGGTGCATTTGGGAGGTGTTGGAGGGTGAGGCTGGATCGCAGTGAGATGGATAGTATTATGGCAGATAATACAGTCACCAATCGGTTAACGATATATAGTTAACCAATCCTACGAATATCAAACAAACAAAGCATTACTTCCCTGGTGATCCATCGAATAGCGACAGTTACTCTAGACTATTGACAGTACTTTTAAACGAGTTGGGTTACTGTAATTTATACATATAATTTACATATACTTTACATCTTAAAATTATTATTTAATTAAATAATAAAAATGTTTTGTTCCCAATCTAAATATCATTATGTCAAATTACTTTACTATTAAAATTTTAATTTTTTACATGTCCTTATACATGTAATTCCATTGATAATTTATGCTTATTCAGTATTCAATGCATTCATTAACTCAACCTTCTGCTTTGCATATTATTTATATAACAGGCCATCGTACCGTGGTTTCAGCGGGTGAAACGTCACAATATCTCAAATTACGTTGTATTAGCGGTTTCAGTGGATGAAACGTCACAATGTCACAAATTACGTCACAAATTACGTTGTATGAGCGTCTTCACAGCGGCTGCCACGTAACTAATCTATTCATTCGCCATCTTTAATTTGCATGATTTGTAGCCAAACTCCCCGTCGAGGCCTCATTACGTCACCTACGAATAGACCTCTCCTCAAACTCCCCGTCGAGGCCTCATTACGTCACCTACGAATGTGAGCAAACGAACTCTGGTGGAAGTTTGGACCTCTCCTATGTGACGCAGCACAATATACAGATTTGTATATTGTGAGTCCGCGATTATCACGCAGGCAAATGACACTAAAGAAGAAGGTCGTAGTTAAAAGTTTGAAGATATTGGCATTAAGAACATTAATATAAAAGTATGGATTTTATCTTAAAGATAAAATGATCAAAAGATCAATAAAAAGTAGGGAAACTCTGTTCAAATTATTGTGTAAAGTAATGAACTTGATGTTTACGTTCTTGTTTTGAAAGTTGTTTACGTTTGACGCTAAGTTTTTTCGTCATTCTACAGTGACGTCACAGTATACGCGGCCTCAGAAATTGGTATCCCATAATGCAAGTGGAAGAGTTTGGTTTGTGAGCAAACGAACTCTGGTGGAAGTTTGGATTTGTAGCTTCCAATATTATTCGTAAGTTTCCTTCCGGTTGGTGAGTAAAAAGTTTTACTTATATGTATAACTAAGGTTTTATCGTGCATGTTTACAAATATGTAAACAGTTTCGTATGTTTATAAGTATGAAAACCACTAAGCATCATTATTCTAATGTTAAATTTTTATATGTTTACTAATATAGAAACAACTACATGAGTTATACTTTTATAAACATCTAAGCATATAATTCGGGTTTTCTATCGTGTATAACTATATGTTTATTAGTATGTAAACAATTACATATATAAGTATCGTAGCATATTAATATTAGTAATATAAACTTTGCGTTTTTATCGTTTTAGTTTATATAAACATGTAGTTAAAATATAGATGCAGCTATACATCAAATCCCGGTATATTATACGTATATGTATATGCAAATATACATAAAATTCAGGTATGTTATTATACGTATGTATTTTGTAAACTTCTTTTTATGACGAACATTTAGATGCAATGTGTTAGTTTGTATGTATGCATGCCTGCTGCATACTATTATATTTAATATATGTAAGCTTGTTGGATGTATGCGATTTGTGATTTTGCATCTATTCTGTATTTTCATTATTTAATTAAATCTATATGTTATGTAATTAAGTATAACACTTCTTATGGTTGACATTTTATCTGTCATACAATTTTATCATAAGTACTAACTCACCACTTATTACATTATACATCTTCAGTTTTATACACATAATACATACTATCGAATAAGAATTATGGAGCCATGTCGTGCTACGAGCTGGATCCAGTTACAGAAACATGGTACAGGGTCTGAGGTGTAGCACCTGACGACGACCTCAAAATTCTTGCCTGATGACGATCTCAAAATTGTTGTCTGGCATAATTTTATAATTTATGATTAACAAAGTAATAACTAGTGGCACTCTATTATTAAAATTTTCTTTGACGACCCTACCCTAATTCTTTTCTGTATATATTTTAGTTATTTCACATGTATATACATACCTACATCCATATTACTATCACCTGTTACTAATATTAATAATTATGTAATAGTTATGGTATATTTATTTCGGTGTATCTTGAATTGGACGAAGGACGGAGACTCGTGCGATTACTAATTATTACCTTCTATTAGAATCCAGATAAAAAACAAATATTTTAAATATTTAATTTTATATTTACTTATAATATTTTTTTAAATTTTAATATACTTAAGAAATAAATTAAATAAAAATCATTATTAAAATTATTATATATATAAATAAAAATATAATTTATTATAAATAAAAAATATTTTAATTATTTAATTTTAATTTACTTATTGTAAAAAAAAAATTTCTTTTAATTTATTGAACAAATTAAATAAAATTATTATTAAAATTATTATATAAGTAAAAAATATAATTTATTTCATTAATTTTTACTTTTTATTTAGTTTTTATAAATATAAGTTACTTCTTTATTTCATTATGATTTATGACATACGACCATCACATGTATGTGTCCGGCCATCAAAAGACAGTACCGCAGTCATCAGGCGTGTTGGTACACGATGGTCCTTATTTATTTATATTTATTTATTTTTAAACCATGGGACAACCCATACGTCCCATACGGAGCATATGGAATGTAACTACAACACACTTCAACTTCACTATGTTGGTGCATTTGGGAGGTGTTGGAGGGTGAGGCTGGATCGCAATGAGATGGATAGTATTATGGCAGATAATACAGTCACCAATCGGTTAACGATATATAGTAAGACGTCGCGCACGGTACTGGTGTTACTTTCATACGTGCATTAGAAAATGTTTCCGCTATGTTTACACAGTTGTATATTTTGTGGATTATTAAAGTCTTATACATCAATGGCAAGGAAAATATATAAATAATGATAATAGCTTATATAAAATATAATTTACACGCATTTCATTAGCAATAAATACACGCAGATGTCGTCATTTTTCGTTGTCCCGCGTTACATGAAATACGCATACGCTTTATCCACAGATTAATAAAATGATTGATTTTGTCCCAAATAACGTAAGAATTGGTGTATGATTGTGACGTCCTTATCTAAAAACCATAAACCAATTATTTTAAACATTTAGTTCATAGAATTGATATAAGCGACCTTAAAAATTGCAAATACAGTGCCTGTCAGTGGTGTCCCGTGTTTGTAGATAGACTGCAAATGCAAATCATCATGACCAGTAGCACGCCTAATACAGGGGGAAGTTGACTATCCTTGTTACATTTATAATGACATGTATCGTAGAGCACAATGTATACCAGTATTATAAAATTCTGAGTATATCCATGAAGTAGATTGATTTTATCGGTGTCCAGTGAAATGTCCTTATTCTACAAATACCGAGCTTTTTAAACAATTCTACCATTTTATGTCTTATTTCTAAGCATTATCCCAACGCGAATATTTTAATGAATATAACTTACAGATAGTACATAAAATTTACTATATAGAATATACAACATTTCATTTTATCCCGCGTCCATTTAGGAAAAGGAAAAGATACTTAATGTCCAAATAAATGTCCCATGTGATTTTGTCGCGCAATGACGCGACGTCAATGTACACAACCTACGTCTAGCTAAAACGTAAAATGTTGCTTTTATTATTTTTGAATGATCTAAATTAAAATGATTTTTAAAAATAGTATACAAGGTATTTAAGCTATAGCATGTGTATCTCATAGATATGTTTTGCTCTAGATCTGGTACATATACTTTAATTGACTTTATCAAATGACAATTGTACAGACTACATTTTGTTGCATGTACTACTGTATGTCATCGTCGCAAACCACGGGTTATTGTTTCATTCTATTTCACAAACGTTTGTGAAATAGAATGAAACAATAACCCGTGGTTTGCGACGATGTACTGTATGTATGCATATAAAAATTCAGCATTGAACAGATACACTTACGGTGTGTAAAACGTTGCAATATTATACAAATCTTGATTTATATACGAAACTCTTTAATCATATTCGATAATCTTGTTATTCATATATGAGAAAATTTTAATTATATTCGATAATCTTAATATTCATATGCGAAAATTTTGATTTATATTCGATAATCTTGTTATTTATTTACATTTGGTAACCTTGTTATTTATATTCGATAATTATATAAATCTCGATTCATATTCCATAATATTTGATTCGTATTTGATAATGTTGATGTACACATGCTAGATGTACGCATGGATTTAGTCATTATTGATTGTAGGTGAAATGCATAATTTCAAAAATTGATGAAAGAATTAGCTTCATTGACCACGACCTGACCTCGGATGTCTTAAATTTAACTAGAGGAGCTACTCTGCTAAAATTAAACTTTAATAAATATACAGCACTACCAGCCGTGAGACATTTGGCCTGAATTGAATAGTTGACCTTGCCCTAATATGCTGAATAAACCCAGTAGCTATGTCGAAGCTTGGGTGGCTGCCCTGTAATCCCC
Organism: Ostrea edulis; assembly: GCF_947568905.1. Taxonomy (NCBI): domain Eukaryota; kingdom Metazoa; phylum Mollusca; class Bivalvia; order Ostreida; family Ostreidae; genus Ostrea; species Ostrea edulis. Next base: position 53,978,734 of record NC_079167.1, read on the forward strand.
CATAGGCTGCTTAGCTAGCTGGATTAACAAGAGTGATACAAATTTGAATATTTATTAATCGTAATCAGGAACAGGGTGCAAATTTACATATACGGCGGAAAGGGTCGCGTGCAATTTTTTGTGGGGAACTGGGGAGGCGGCCAGTTTGACTACCAACGTAGGGGCAACACAGGGGGCCCTATGTGGACATAGGTGCCTGGACCTGAACGGGTGGTCACGTTCTAAGGGGGAAGAGATCTCTGCGCAACTCACCTGTCTCCTGCGTGCTACCTGGTTTAAAGAGCAAGTACAGAGCAAACTGTGGACCCTCCTACAGTTTCCAACATGCACCAGCCTGTAGCATTCCCTAGGAGGTGGATGTGAGCACAGGCACCAGAACGGTGGATATATATAGCGTGTTAGATCTTATGTACCCCCCCCCCCCCTTCCAATGAATGAAAGATATATACATAAGTCACATATTAAATGAATTGAATGTCAAAATCTTGTTAGAGTATCAGTGACGTGTTGAACAACCTCACTGTTGTATTTAGGACCCAGGTGATCTCTGGCGGGTGTGAGCGATTGCCCCTGGAATATTTCGCCCACATGCGTTGGTACTCCAGAAGAGTAGAGGAAGCCCCCCCCCCCCCTCTCTCTCTCTCTCTCTCTCGTAGAGTAAAATAAAATAAATTCGCACATGAATATCAAGATTTCTCACATATAAATCAAAATTTCCGTCCGCATATAGATATCAAGATTATCGAATACAAATCAAGATTTCCGCATATGAATAACAATATCATTAGATCAAAAGTTCAACATCTGACAAAAAAATCTAAAGTCACACGGTTTTCACGAGACCACCCCCTCAAAACTAAATATGATATATATTGAAACTAACCGATTCGCAAGTAAAACATACGAGTATAAATAACACTCTGTATACCTTTTCTACTGTTTATTCAGAAATGAAAGTGAACATTAAAACGTTAAAATGTAATATTATTTGGAAGTTTTTAACTCTCACTTCAACTCACCGTGGTTATTATTATTATTCATTTATAAAGCGCAAAACTACATATACTTTCTATGCGCTGGTTGTTGTTTTTTCCCCACTAGAGCGTGATCGATGTAGATCGATGACAGAAACGTACGGGAGTTTTTAACCCCCCCCCCCTTCCGTGTTTGGCATTAATAAAAAGTATTAAAGAGAGCAATGATTATTAAACATAGAGACTTGAGCAAGTCTATATATATCCTAGAAAAAACCAAAACTGATTTTTTTTTACTGTGTTCAAATTTCTCAGAGGTCATATTCATAAGAATTGCAAGCCTTATTTCATGGGATGGTTACCTGTAAAATGCGAAACGAAATCGAAAGGAAACGAAATCTACCGAAGCAAAACGAAACCTACCGAAACGGGTACTCTTATTTCATACGACATGTCTGCTGTTGTAGGCACGGGGAAATAAATACAGTACGTATACTTTGGAGTATTTCTAAGAATTCATAATTTTTATGAATGTACACTATACACGTACAAAGATTTATTTTCAATTTTTAAACATTAAATCATGCATGTGCTTTAGTTATGATATTACAGCTTGGAGATAATGAATTTGTTTAAAATGTGACGTTGCTTTGCCACAATTTATGACGTTACAAGTGTAACGTAAAGTGACACCAGTACCGTGCGCTTAGTGTTAACCAATCCTACGAATATCAAACAAACAAAATTTATGTTCCTGCCATGCATAGCCATAGGCTAAACCTTATTAAATCATTGACTTAGCAAAATCTTATGACGTCACAGGGGGTGGAAATATCTTATATTGATATTTTTTACGTATATTTTAAAAATATAAACTAGATTTAAGTACTAAAGTATCATAAAGTTGACCAATTAAATGGAACAGCCAATACACCCTTTGATTTTGATAACGCTCCATATTTGGTAATGATTACACAGAAAGGTGGTACTAAAAAACCGGATCGAACTAGTTTGCAACAAGAAAAAGCACTGTCAATTTCAATGTAAATATTAGAGTATCAATGACAAAGCCAGCGCCACGCCGCCTCCTTGTTCTTGTCTGTGTAACACAGCCCCGAATATCAGACACGCTCGACTTCGTCTTGAGTAGGTTTTTATTTAGATGCAATATAATAGATAGTCCTCTCGGTAGTTGCGGTAAAGCTAAGGACGTTCATCATTATTTTCTCATGTCCAACAAAACAGAGATGTCACAGATGAATAGTCTGATGAAATATTTAGCGAACAACCTTTGCAAATTTTACTTGAAGAGACAACTCATCTTTGCTTTAAAAAATGTATTTTCCCCCAGTACACATACACGTATATTGGGAAAAAAAAAGATATGTCGTTTTCAATTATATCTAGGATATTGTTTATACATGTACATGAAATTCAATTATGATATTCGTCTTTTTTAAAACCTTTATTTAAACATATTATACGTTTACCTGATATATTGTAGGAAGATGACGTTTTAAGTGTTAATAACTTGTGTCCAATCCCATTGTAAATTTTATAATTGCAATAAAATATGTTCAAGCAGGGGCGTGGTTGTCTATATGCCAGCAGGCTACAGCGTGCACATCGTTTTGTCAAATAAAAAAAAAACAGAAAGAAAGGGAAAAGATAATATAAAAGATAAAGAGTAACCATAAAAGCAGTTTGTGATTGGATATACTAAAAAGTTAATTCACTGAATGGTTTTATTGCTAGACAAGATTAAAGTAACGCTAGGTTATTCATGTTTTGAACACATTTTATTGATTGCAAACAAGTTCTGAAAACTTTACTAGTTCCTCTCATTAAATTTATGCTAAAACAAAATTGTCAACACACGAAACGCTAGTCTCCTTTCTGACGTGCATGTATTCTATTCATGAAAATAAAATATGCCAGTTTATTTGAAGAAAACCACTTGATCACAGATCTCCTGTTCTATAGAGATTCCACGACCTTCTCCGGTCGCCTGTCAGATCCGAACGGCTTACATAATCATATAATCAGAATACCGGCTTACATAATCATATAATCAGAATACCGGCTTACATAATCATATAATCAGAATACCGTAGGCTTACATAATCATATAATCAGAATACCGTAGGCTTACATAATCATATAATCAGAATACCGGCTTACATAATCATATAATCAGAATACCGGCTTACATGATCATATAATCAGAATACCGGCTTACATGATCATATAATCAGAATACCGGCTTACATAATTATATAATCAGAATACCGGCTTACATAATCATATAATCAGAATACCGTAGGCTTGTGTATATCGAAATTGGTGAAGGGGCGAGAAAGGCAAATCAAAAGATTGAAATTGAATGTTAGAAGTTGTGATGGCGATATTGTATCGCTCCGTCGCCTACGCGACATTAGTATCGCTCCGTCGCCTACGCGATATTAGTATCTCTCCTTCGTGTACGCAATATTGTATCGCTCCTTCGCCTACGCGATAGTGGTATCGCTCCTTCGCCTTCGCACTCTCACTCAGTCACCCTCTCACTTTCACTCCTTCAAATGAATCGCCCTAAACGCGAAGGAGCGAGTAGTTGAACAGAACACCATCCCTTCGTGTTTTTACTCCTTCCCATCGCAACTTCGTTTCGTCATCCTTGCACTTTCGTTCCTTCGCCATCGCAGTTAAATTCCTTCGCATCTTCAGTTTAAAGGCGAAAGAGCGAGTTGCATGATTAGAACACCACCGGTACTCGTTTGAAAAAAAATCTACATGTCACTTGCATGCTGACCCGCTTTTATACATTGTTTCCTATTAACTGAATAACTCCTATCAACTGAATAACTCCTATTAACTGAATAGCTCCTATTAACTGAATAACTATGGTGTATGTCTTAAGTTGATTGGGGTAATCCACAAGCTTTGATGATGAGGAAGAAATTTAAACAAATTTATTTTCATTATCATTGAGTCTTCAACAAATCTTAAAAAGGTTGACAGACATCTGAAATCTGGTCAGAGAGCGACTAAAAATGGATTAAAGGTCGTTTCAAAATAATCTACATGTAAAATTTCAGTTGCCTTTAGAAATGGTCTTTCTGGCCTAAACATGTAATTGCTTTTCTCTGTAGTACTGGCCCTCTCTTGTGTGTAGGTGTCATTTCTAACTCTGACCTTGTCTGCGAAGGTCGATGATGATAACGATAGATTTATAATTTGGTAAGAGCTGTAATTACAGGTTTGGCGGAGTGTAAAAGTTTTTGAGAGATTCCATCAGCACCTGTATACATAGCCCTTCATGACGACTTGTTTATCCCTATCTGTGGTTGAACAGGGAAAATGAACTGTTAGTGACCTTATCTGAGAAATTATTTCAGATTGCCTGAACACTTTGATGGTCATCATCAACACCCTCTCATCACTATTGCTAGTACCTACAGCAACATTTACAAACAATATCGCAGACGTTATCGTTACTATGCAGTGGTATCTAATTTTACCCAGTCTGAAAATAAAGGATTAAAGTTAAATTATCAAAATATATGTATCCATTAGATTTTTTGTTCATACATACGAAAAATCAGGTAAAGTTTTTATTATGTTTTTAAAAAATATACCTTACACGGAGTAACGTACACAAACGAACTCAAGACCTCCGGTTTACGCGAATCGCCAGTTCTTTTTTTTTTTCCCAAGTGTCAATGTATCTGCAATAGAATTATGTAATCTTTGATAATCATGGTTCTTAAGTATGGATCCGAACCTCCTCTCAACTTCGAATGAAAAAAAGTACATTGAGAGAACAAAATCATACTACACTCCCACCTAACCTACACCCCCACCTAACCTACACCCAACCTAACTTATACTCCCAACTAACCTACACCCAACCTCACCTACACTCCACCTAACATACACTCCCACCTCACCTACACTCCCACCTAACTTACACCCAACCTAACCTACACTCCCACCTAACCTACACTCCCACCTAACCTACACCCAGCCTAACCTACACTCCCACCTAACCTACACTCCCACCTAACCTACACTCACCTAACCTACACCCCCACCTAACCTACACTCCCACCAAACTTCCACCCAACCTAACCTACACTCCCACCTAACCTACACCCAACCTAACCTATACGCCCAACTAACCTACACCCCACCTAACCTACACTCCCACCTAACCTACACTCCCACCAAACTTCCACCCAACCTAACCTACACTCCCACCTAACCTACACCCAACCTAACCTATACGCCCAACTAACCTACACCCCACCTAACCTACACTCCCACCTAACCTACAATCCCACCTAACTTACACCCAACCTAACCTACACCCCACCTAACCTACACCCCCACCTAACCTACACCCCCACCTAACCTACACTCCCACCTAACTTACACCCAACCTAACCTACACTCCCAACCTAACCTACACTCCCAACCTAACCTACATTCCCACCTAATATACACTCCCACCTAACCTACACTCCCAACCTAATCTATACTCCCATCTAACCTGCACCCCCACCTAACTGACACCCAACCTAACCTACACTCCCACCTAATCTATACTCCCACCTAACCTACACCCCACCTAACCTACACCCCCACCTAACCTACACCCCACCTAATCTATACACCCACCTAACCTACACACCCACCTAACCTACACCCCACCTAACCTACACTGCCACCTAACCTATCCTCCCACCTAACCTACACTCAACATAACCTACACTCCCACTCAACTACACACCCAACCTAACCTCCACTCCCACCTAACCTACACCCCATCTAACCTACACTCCCACCTAATCTATATTCCCACCTAACTTACACTCCCACCTAACCCACACTCCTACCTAACTTACACCTAACCTAACATACACTCCCACCTAACCTACACTCCACCTAACCTACAATCCCACCTAACCTACACCCCCACCTAACCTACACTCCCACCTAACCTACACTTCCGCCTAACCTCCACCCCACATAACCTACACTCCCACCTAACCTACACCCCACCTAACCTACACTCCTACCTAACTTACACCCAACATAACCTACACTCCCACCTAACCTACACCCCCACCTAACCTACACTCTCACCTAACCTACACTCCTACCTAACCTACACTCCTACCTAACTTACAACCAACCTAACCTACACTCCCACCTAACCTACACTCCCACCTAACCTACACTCCCACCTAACCTGCACCCCACCTAACCTACACTCCCACCTAACCTACACTCCTACCTAACTTACACCCAACCTAACCTACACTCCCACCTAACCTACACCCCACCTAACCTATACTACCACCTAACCTACACCCCTACCTAACCTACACCCCACCTAACCTACACTCCCACCTAACCTACACCCCCACCTAACCTATACTCCCACCTAACCTACACCCCTACCTAACCTACACCCCCACCTAACCTACACTCCCACCTAACCTACACTCCCACCTAACCTGCACCCCACCTAACCTACACTCCCACCTAACCTACACCCCTACCTAACCTACACCCCACCTAACCTACACTCCCACCTAACCTACACCCCCACCTAACCTATACTCCCACCTAACCTACACCCCCACCTAACCTACACTCCCACCTAACCTACACTCCCACCTAACCTGCACCCCACCTAACCTACACTCCCACCTAACCTACACTCCTACCTAACTTACACCCAACCTAACCTACACTCCCACCTAACCTACACCCCCACCTAACCTATACTACCACCTAACCTACACCCCTACCTAACCTACACCCCACCTAACCTACACTCCCACCTAACCTACACCCCCACCTAACCTACACTCCACCTAACCTACAATCCCACCTAACCTACACCCCCACCTAACCTACACTCCCACCTAACCTCCACCCCACATAACCTACACTCCCACCTAACCTACACCCCACATAACCTACACTCCTACCTAACTTACACCCAACCTAACCTACACTCCCACCTAACCTACACCCCCACCTAACCTACACTCCCACCTAACCTACACTCCTACCTAACCTACACTCCTACCTAACTTACAACCAACCTAACCTACACTCCCACCTAACCTACACTCCCACCTAACCTACACTCCTACCTAACCTACACTCCCACCTAACCTACACTCCCACCTAACCTGCACCCCACCTAACCTACACTCCCACCTAACCTACACTCCTACCTAACTTACACCCAACCTAACCTACACTCCCACCTAACCTACACCCCACCTAACCTATACTACCACCTAACCTACACCCCTACCTAACCTACACCCCACCTAACCTACACTCCCACCTAACCTACACCCCCACCTAACCTATACTCCCACCTAACCTACACCCCTACCTAACCTACACCCCCACCTAACCTACACTCCCACCTAACCTACACTCCCACCTAACCTGCACCCCACCTAACCTACACTCCCACCTAACCTACACTCCTACCTAACTTACACCCAACCTAACCTACACTCCCACCTAACCTACACCCCACCTAACATATACTACCACCTAACCTACACCCCTACCTAACCTACACCCCACCTAACCTACACTCCCACCTAACCTACACCCCCACCTAACCTATACTCCCACCTAACCTACACCCCTACCTAACCTACACCCCCACCTAACCTACACATCCACCTAATCTACACTCCCACCTAACCTATACTCCCACCTAACCTACACCCCTACCTAACTTACACACCTGATAATGATGAAACTAAAGGAGTTTCTGCGGCCTTGCCCCAAACCTTTCACTGAAATGACTTCTATGCAACATTTTAGCGATCGGGAAACATTATTTGAAAATGTTGAAATTCATATCCTAAAAATGTAATGAGAATGCTGTATATCTCATCAAAGTCATAGGCATACACCTAGCTCAGAAGATGAGAATGCAATATTGATTTTATATAGTCTTTCTTTGGTTTGGTAAACAATTTTTGGTTGCATTTTTTTATTTACTATAATTGTTCGATTACTATCCCTGTCTTAGGATCAATTCCCAAACACTTACCTGTTATTCCACCCCTTCCCTCCAATATTTCCTGGATGAGCCCATGTTCTTAGAACCACTTACGAAGGGTCCCCCCCCCCCCCCCCAACTGTAAAACGTTTGGATAGGGAAGATAGTGTATACAAATCAATTGTTGTGGACAATTTATATATTTTATGAGCGTTATATCGTAGTCAGTTTCATTTTGCACAAAATTTAAACTTCATAAAATGTTGATGATTTCGTTTAAACACGTATGTACGTGTACAGGTATCGTATCTAAATGTCTGATAAGTCGTGTAAAGTCGATGTGCATAGACCATGATCATAAGATGTGGTTGGACAGTATTATTTATTATACTATCGTAGGTGTATTCACAGGAAGAAATTATACCCTTAATAGATGAATAGAGCTTGTTGCTGTTGCAATACTTTACACACTGCCTGAGGATTTAAAACGATTATTTCTTCGTTTCATTTCAAATTGTTTAACCTTTAAGGGTTACATGTGAAGTAAAACCATTCAGTTTATGATTTACATCTAGAGGTGAAGGGGGTGTCTCGGCCATACTTTCTGAATTCGTCCGACGATGCGAGTGCGAACATCACGGTGTAATAAGGTTTGAACGCTGAAATTTGAAAGTCTAGCAAATACACACAGGAGGAGAAAAAGATGGATTCTGAGGAAATGAAATACCTGGTTGTCAACCGAAAAGAAATTGTCCCGTCTGTACAATCCGACTGGGCGTCCAAAAAACTCATCTGGGTCCCCCACGATGTGCTTAGTTTCTGTGCAGCAGGGATAATTGGTGAGGAGGGAGATTATTTAACAGTTCTCCTGGAGGAGAGCGGCAAGAAAGTGAAAGTAGCGCGAGATGAATGCCAGAAAATGAACCCTCCGAAATACAACAAAGTAGAAGATATGTCGGAATTAGTGTGCCTGAATGATGCGTCGGTCTTATTTAACATCAAGGATAGATACTTTTCCGATTTAATCTATGTAAGTAGAATATTGAATTTTTAAAAATATATCATATTTATGGTTATATTCATAAAAACAATAACCTTCCAAGCTGTATGTGTGTACTCCGAAACTATACTCATTCAGTTTAATATGGTAAGTATGCCAAATGTTGTGTTTCTCTTGATATGATATCATGCCGCTGCCTTTTACTCGATGCGGTAAATATGCCAGTCTGTGGTAGATGAGCCGATCTCTTTCTCCGAATGTGAAAAAAAAAAATGCTGATATCTTTCGCTTCATATGGAAAATGCCGATATTTTTCAGTTGATGTGAGAAATATGCCGATATCTTTCACTTGATGCGGAAAATATGCCGATATCTTTCACTTGATGTGGTAGATATGCCGATATCTTTCATTTAATGTGATAAATATGCCGATATCTTTCACTTGATGTGGTAGATATGCCGATATGTTTCACTTGATGTGGTAGATATGCCGATATGTTTCACTTGATGTGGTAAATATGCCGATATGTTTCACTTGATGTGGTAAATATACCGCTGTTTTTCCTTTGCCTGTCTTTTATTACATTAACTACCATACGTGGTTATTCGTTTATAACAACCGAAGCACGGCTCCTGTGCTGTAGACCGAGACTTTTGGAGCCAATAATTGAGGATATCTTTAATTATTTAAAGATATCATCAATTCAGTTGATGCGCGCAACGATATTAAAGATCTCTTTAAATAATTAATGATATCTTCAATTCTGAACTAAGTACTGATCGCACTAATTGAATTATTGATAGCATTCATTATTCTGCTGAATTGATGCGCGCTATAATTGAATTATTTCCATCTTCAAATGAATTTATATCAATAGAATTGATGCACGCTTCAATTCAATTAAAGAGAGCAATAATTCAATCAATGTGCGCATCAATTCAACTTATGCTCGCAATGATTGAATCAGTGCTCTCTTCTATGGAATTGTAGCGTGCAATACTTGAAAAAAAAATTCTCTTCAAATGAATTAGTGATATCATAAATCAATTGATGCGCACACTAACTCTTTTAAAGAGAGCAACTACATGTACATGTATATAATTAGAGATATATCCACAATTGAATTGGTGATCTCCTTAATTGAATTGTTGCTGCTCTCATGAATTGAATTTAATGCGCGTATCAAATCAATTGAAGATAACGAACAGTGATCAGTCTAATAACTCCTATAAGGAATACAAAACAGAGAGTTGGACAAGCACGGACCCCTGGACATACTAGATGTGGGAGTAGGTGCATAGGAGGAGTAAGCATTCCCTGTCGACGGTCACACCAGCTGTGAGCCTTATATCTTGATCAGGTAAACGGAGAAACCCGTAGTCAAAATCAATGTGCTAAGAACGGCCTAACAGTCGGTTTGAAACATTTGACCCAATGATAGGCAAACTGAATCATTATACCGACCATGGAATTTGCGAAATGTTGACGTTAAACGAGACTGTTGAAACCCCTGTAACATTAACTTGTTTGCCAGTAGCCTGCCTCGATTTAACAAGAGTACCGCAAACGGTACAAAATACGCCCGTCGGACAGTGAAATTCAACCTAGACGCATATTATGCACCCTGAATCAATACAACACCAATCCACCTGACATGTGAACTGATTATGTATGAGATTGTGACAAAACGTCGGTGCAATATATATCTATGATGATAAAGTCTCTAAAGTAGGTCATGGTGCACCAATTAAGTTGAAATGTGAACTGATATGTATTTCTCTGAGGACAGGTTGTTACAACATTTCAGAGCAATACCTGTGACCATATCGAAAAAATCTGGCAAACATTTTGACCTACTTCTACCCCTATAAAGCATGCCATAGTGCACCAATCCAGCTGTAATGCTAACTGAACTTGTATTCCTCCGAGAGGAAGCCCTTGGCTAAATATCAGGGCAATATCTGTATCTGTAATGGAAAAAGCCCGGAAAACTGTTTGACCTATTTTTAGCCCAAAAGTAGGTCAAGGATGGACCAATCCAGCCGAAATGCAAACTGAACTTGTATTCCTCCAAGAGGAAGCCTGTGGCTAAATTTCAACGCGATGTCTGTATTCGTGATTTTAAAAAAAGGCCCGGAATACTGTTTGACCTATTTTTAGTCCAAAAGTAGGCCAAAGACAGACCAATCCAGCTCAAATGCAAACTGAACTTGTATTCCTCTGTGAGGAAGCTTATGTGTATTTCAGGGCAATATCTGTATCTGTAACCCCAAAAAGTCCAGAAAACTGTTTGACCTACTTATAGCCCTAAAGTAGGTCCTAATACTAATTCTAATGATGGGTGTATAAAAACTGATCATACGCAGAACAAGCTTTTGTGTATTGAATTAGGTGAGAGATAGAAATACTATATACAGGTGACAATAAGTTCATTTATTGCGCTCAATAATCGATTTGATGATATCTGCAAACAATTGAAGATATCTTCAATCATTTTAATTTATCTTAATTTGGCACTCCATAGAGACTTCCCCCACCGTGCGGCTTCCCCCATAAGTCTTGCTCTGGCATGATACTTCCTCAGGGAAAGTTCTTCTCTGGAGCCAGACAACACCCAAGGAACAAGGAAACATAAATATTAAATTAAAAATGATAAACCATGTACAGAATACTTATGCTATAATACTCCAGGTACTTTTCCTCTCTGTACCTTTAGGTACAATACTACTACATGTAGTATTACAAGTATTCAGCACAGGCAACTGAAGTGTGAATATTATGTACATAACCCCCCCCCCCCCCTCTTCTAGAATGAAGTTATTTTTATACAGAGCTCGGGTACGATGAAATAAATGGCAGAATACGACAAATAAAACGGATGGCATCAGATTTAGATGAAAGACATAAGTAGAACTACATATTAGCCTGACGAGATATTCGCAGAAATCACTTCGGTAAAGTTGGTTTATACCCCGTAAATCGGTCTCGAAGCAGGTAGCCCTGTTTGTTTACATGATTTGTCGCGCACCTTTACATATATTGGTATCTCACAAGTGGTCATCTCAAAAGCTTACAGACGGTAGAAACTGACTATTCGGAACGACTTATGAGGGTGACTTGACTTACTTAATTCCTTCTCTCCTCGTGGCGAATAGGGCCATGAACAAGTCCTCTCCATTTACTTCTGTTCTGGGCTGATCTTGCTGCCTCTGTCCATGACCCAAAACCTAGTTCTTTCCTCTCTCTTTCTATTGTTCTTCTCCACGTTTCCTTCGGTCTTCCTCTCTTTCTTTTTCCTTCTGGTATCCAACTAAGGGCTACATATGGGTGTGTTCTTTTATCCATCCGTAGCACATGCCCAATCCACTGCCATCTGCGTGTTTTTATCATAGTGCTGATCTTTGCTACTCCTGCTATCTCTCTAACTGCTACATTTGATATTTTCATTGGCCAGTAGATCTTTAAGATTTTCGTAAGACATTTGTGCTGAGAGGTATCTACAAGTTTTTCATCCCCTTTTGTCATTTTCCAGGTCTCGCTGCCATACAATAACACAGCTATTACATTTGAGCTGAAGAGCTTCATTTTTGTTTTTCTGTTGAGTTGGTTATTGCTCAAGATCTTGCGTAGCTTATGGAATGCTACTCTTGCATGGCCAATTCTTCTTCTTATATCTTCATTAGTACCTCCTGTCTTGCTTACTGTTGCTCCGAGGTAAATGAACTCATCCACATCGTTTATGTTGTTCCCATTGATGGTTATTGGTGTGATGTTTGCAGCATTTAGACGCATAAGTTTGGTTTTTCCTGTATTGATTTTTAAACCTGTTCTAGCTGCGTATCTGTTTAGAGAGTTCAGTTTTTGTTGCATTTGATCTTTGCTGCTGGATAATAAAGCGATGTCGTCTGCAAAATCTAGATCGTCTAATTTTGTTGTCATATTCCATCTTATGCCTGAGTTGTTATCTGCTGTTGTCTTTTTCATTATCCAGTCAACTACCAGGAGGAACAAGAAACCTGACATGTTGCATCCTTGTTTGACACCAGATTTAACATTAAACCATTCTGTTGTACAATTTCCATCAACAACTGCGCATTTACTGTCTTCATACATTAATTTAACCATACTGATTATTTCGTCTGGTATTCCATAAGATTTCATGATCTTCCAAAGGGTTTCCCTGTGTACGCTGTCGAAGGCTTTTTCAAAATCGACGAAGCATAGATAGAGGTTGGAGTTCCATTCTATAGCTTGTTCTAGAATATTACGTAGGACAAATATCTGTTCCGTAGTGCCTCTTCCTGCCCTGAATCCAGCTTGTTCCATTCTCAAATGTCTGTCTACACCAAATACAATTCTTTTTATTATTATTTTCCCCATTATGTTGGCAGTTGTTGCTATTAGTGTGATTCCTCTCCAATTTCCACAGTTTGTCAGGTCACCTTTCTTTGCTAACTTTATTATAAGTCCCCTTCTCCAATCTTTGGGAGCTTTTCCAGTTGTCCAGACAATGTTGTATAGTTTGTGTAGTTCCTTGACAGTTGTTTCTATGTCTGATTTCAATATTTCTACAGTGATGTTATCTACACCTGGAGCTTTGCCTAATTTCATTTCTTTCAATGCTCTCCCTATCTCATCTTCTGTTGGTGGACTTGTTTCTATGTCTAATTCGATGGACTCCCCTGTTAGTATTTCAGCAGGATCAATAGGGTCTGGTCTATTTAACACTTCGCTGAAGTGTTCCATCCATCTTTTTTTTTATATCTTCCTCTTTAATCAAGAGATTTCCTTCCTTGTTTTTTACTGCCTCAACAGTTTTTGGACGTTCGTTGCACAATAATTTGGTTACATCATATACAGTTTTCATGTTTCCGATGTTTGCTGCCTCTTGTGCCTCATTCGCCATGTCATCTACCCATTGTCGTTTATCTTTTCTAAAACTTCTTTTCACCTCTTTGTCTTTGTCCCCATACTTTTCTTTTAGTCTAGCTCTTAATCTCTCTGATCTTGCACTTTCTACTTTGCCCTTTAGAACTCGCCTCTCTTCTACCTTTTTCCAACTGCCCTGGCTTATCCATTCATGTTTTTCTATACCCAAGTACGTTTATGGCAGTTTCATTATATGCAGTTTTAATGTTGTTCCATCTTTCTTCTATATCATCAGGATTGGGACCTATGGTGTTGTCTTCACTGAGTGCATTAAATCTATTCCTCAGTTCTATTTGGAATTGTTTCCGAACTTCTGGTACCTTAAGTTTGCATGTCTCGAATCTTATTGAAGATGTTGGTTTCTTTCCTATTTTGTGCAGTTAAAGCATTACTTTTGTGATGACTAAATTGTGGTCAGATCCGACATCTGCACCTCGGTGTGCTCCGACATCCAACACAGATCTTTTAAAGCGCCCATTGACTGCTACATGGTCTATCTGGTTCTTGTGTTGACCATTTGGTGAAGTCCATGTCTGCTTGTGTATGTCTTTATGTTTAAACATTGTTGAAGATATTGCCAAAAGTTGTTGATGGCACAAAATGATGCAAATCTTTCTCCATTATCGTTCCTTTCCGAGTGTAAACCATACTTTCCAACAATTCCATCCGCTCCTTCCTGTTTGTTACCTACTTTTGCATTAATATCGCCAGTTAGAATTATAATATCATGGCCTGGAGTGTTGTCTATGATTCCCTGTAGTTGTTCGTAAAAATTATCTTTTGATTCTTCTTCTGCATCATTGGTAGGTGCATACACTTGTATTAATGTTGTTTTTATATACTTTGACCAGAACCTGGCAGTTATGATGCGGTCGTAAATGGGTGCCCATTCGTATAATGTCTTGGCTTTCTCTTTTGATATAGCAATAGTAACTCCATTACTGTGATGGTTATCCTTTCTTCCAGAAAACAGTATCGTTTCACCTGTCTGGGTTCTGATTTTTCCAGAATCTGTCCATCTGCATTCGTTTATTCCAAGTATATCTAGGTGGTATCTCTTCATTTCTGCTATTACTTGCGCGGTTTTTCCAGTCCTTTTCTCCTAGGTAAGCTGCCACCCCTGGTTGCGAACCTCACCTATCCGGGTTTTACATCGGAGGTTTCCTTCTCCTAGACCGATAATCATCCCTGATTTTCGACATCATGTCTTGCCGGCTATATTCCCATAGCTGGGGCAAGGTTGATGAGTGCTAGGGCGTGTCCACACGCCGGTGGGCCTACACACTGCATCTATGGGGCCCTTGCTACTCCCAGATCCCCATTAGTTCGGCCTGGTCCCGAGAGAGGCCAGTATCCGTGTGCTGCCAACGTGGAGGCACTAATGGAGTCTTGGTAATGTAGAGGCTATGTACTGACAGGAGAGGCTGACGCACTCGGCTCTCTTTTCGCAAAAGGATGCTAGTCAGCGGCACTGAAATACATGCACTAGACGCATATCACTACCCTGTGGTATTTACCACCAACACACTTATGAAGGTGATCGGTGAGGAAATCACATATTCTGGATGAATTATTGGTTCTGTATAAAAATAATTTCATTCTAGAGGGGGGGGGGGGGGGGGGATGTACATAATTTCCACACTTCAGGTGCCTGTGGTATTCAAAAAATGGTTTATCAGTTTTTTATTCAAGAGTGCTAGGAGTTTATACGCGAGACTTTCCAGGAAGTATGGCGCTTTAGTGAGATTTTCCCGGAAGTATGACTCTTGAGTGAAATTTCCCCTGAAATATGGCTCTTTAGTGGGATTTTCATCGGAAAGTTTGTCTTTAGAGTGCTGTCCTCTCTTCCTCGCGGTAAGCCCTGTGTTGGATCAGGAAAACTCTATGTAAAGATCATCATAACTCCAAAGTGGACGGAAAGGGGGGTGTCTCAAAATCTACTGGTTTATTCAATTTTTCTCCGTAGCATGTATGTACCCGTCATAGTAATATTTATGAATACACCCATGATTTTATCTACAGGCTGTGTAAATAATGCTTAATAAATGTGCAAGGATGCTCGTGTAGTCAGTGTAGATTTCCAGTTGGTTTACACCATAACCCTTTCATATATTTCACTTGTGGCAAAATATGCGAGATGTACATAAAAAATCTCCAATAATTAATCAGGTTTTTTTTTTTTTTTTATTAAATCAACTTTTCGTTTTATCATCAGTTCGCATCGCTGTAAAGGTAACATTTGTTAATCACGAATGTTCTATCATTCTCGGTGAATTTTCACCTGATGAACTATGGACAGGATATCTATAATGTCAAAATATCGTCATTATCATTCGTACAGTATATGGCCATACTGTGAGTCATCATTTCATTTTTTTACTATAAATTTCATTGATCAATCCATTTTTATAAATACTTACAGTGAGGTCAATATCAATCCGATTTCTATAATTTTCTTTTCTTAGGATACTAAGCAAGTTATGATACATTGATCCTTGAGGATCATTTATGAAATCATGTACATCTTTTTAAACCTGTTAAATCTACTTGGGCTAAAAAATATACAGCCAATCGTTTATCTATGCAGCTACGAATTAGGTCACTGTGACGTCATGGCAGTTTCCGAAACATTTTTTTTTGGCTGACAAAAAAAGCTGAAATGAAATTGTAGGGTAGGCTATATACCAAATCTATTTTGAAAAATATTTCAAGTATTCAGTTTGATGTTGACGGATTATATCAACGGCTTTGAATACACAGTCCAAGAAAACTACACGTTCGTAGTAGAGATTGATCTCCGTTAATTTAATTACATCTTTATCGATCTCGGAATGTGCAGATGATTGATTTATATTGAATGACAAATATGTTTGTCATTCATTTTTGTTTTTTGCAACATAAATGATTAATTTTCATGATTAACAAATTGAATTATCAATTATCGACTTTATTGTTGTAATACCAAAACACGAAGTGCAAGCGAGATGTGTATCAATTTTCTCATAATAGCCTAAATTATTACGTATGAAGGTATATCACAGAATAATGACCGCGACATTCCTGTGATCTTTGCAATAACCGTGGCAGAATTACCGGGAACTAGATGCTATAGCTATTTACTAGTATTCAGAACTGCTATATCTGTTTATCTAGATTTAGAATTGTTATAGCTATTTACCAGGACCTAGATTGAATTGCCATAGCTATCTGGAACAGATATATATATATATATATATATAGATCTATATATATATGATTTTATATAAATTTTCAAATTATGTTTCTGACAGATTGACAATTATTAACTGTGAAAACTGCTCTGGAATGATGCGCAGAAATTTCGAATGTTTGGACGATTGTTTAGTTCCATGTTGGTAAAATGGGTAAGCAGGATCAAGCTGACATTTTACGGTATTTTTTATGAATGTGACGATGAGCCAACAATTAAAACCTTGAATTATTCCGATGGTGTAACACGGTATATTAACTATAAATAAGTATTTCCTTAATGACAACAACTATTTCCAAGCGGCAAAAATAATATGCGTTTGAATGAAAAAAGGGTCATCGAAACCGGATTTACTAAATCGTAGGGACGACTTTTTAATCGTACAAAACGATTTTTTTTTTTCAAATCGTACAATCGATGTTCTGAGTCGTACACAAACGATTCATTTTAATTTTTTCTGCTAGGTTAAAATGGCACGAATACACCGTCGTAGGTTTACAATTACACGTGTTTTAAAATAAGAAATGGTACACATGTTTTAACAGCGCGGAAGCGTAAGGTTCTTTGAGTCATCGTCGTGGTCCACATTAATTAGCATACCTATTATATAAATCGGGAAGGGTTGTGTTCCGGTTTCTGTACGTGTGTGATAGTCGCACACGTATAATAGTTATTTGTGCAGAAATTGCTGAATACAATACACTGGGGTTTTGGAATTCAAATGCTTCTACCAAATAGAATTACTTTTAGATAAAGTACACAAATCTACTTGATGTCATTATGACTTTTAAAAGGTGATGGATAAAATACTATTATATATATATATATATATAGAGAGAGAGAGAGAGAGAGAGAGAGAGAGAGAGAGAGAGAGAGAGAGAGAGACAGACACAGAGAGAGAGAGGCGTCTACGGATCATTGTGACTTCGGTGGTGGAGGTGGATCTAAGAAAAAAAAGCACCTCTGTACAATCAGCCATGATTCAGATTTCTCTCCGGAAATGTCAATTTTTTCCCTGTTCTTCAGATAATTGAAAAAGTATTACAGTGTTTGTCGCTGTGCAATTTTTATAAATTCATTCAATGTTAAAAGTATAGCCCAGTAAGCTTTTGAAGACAAGATGATTTATAGTTTAAAACTTTCGCCGGAAATTTCCATCCGGCATACCGTCGATTTATCCCGTGACATCTCTAACCCTGTGTCCCTCTTCCTTCCTACTTCACTCTCAGGTCTGCATTGTGTTGTTCTTCCTCCGTTATATTTCATTACGGAGACCGAGTTGGACAGTGAACAGTTTGCATGGAAATTGTATTTTTCTGGTTTATGTCCATATAAGTTACAATGGCGGATATTTCGGGACTGGATCAGGAACTAAAATATCTTGTGGTGGATCAGAAGAAAAATTTCGTAGACCAGACAGAATGGGCGGCCAAAAAATTGGTATGGGTCCCCCATGACAGCCAGGGGTTTTGCTCTGCGAGCATTATCAGAGAAGACGGTGACGAATATGAAGTGGAAATTGAAGAAACAAATAAGAGAATTAAAGTTCTCAAAGAGGAAATCCAGAAAATGAATCCTCCCAAATACACCAAAGTGGAGGATATGGCTGAACTCGTCTGCCTGAACGACGCCTCTGTACTGTACAATATAAAGGACCGTTATTACTCGGATTTAATTTACGTAAGTTTTTAGGAAAGAAAAACCCACATCATGTACATTTGCATTGATAACATATCTGATCAAGGTTGTTGCATTCTCGAAAAAACAAATTGGTCTTAACTTCCGTAGTGATATGATTCTAAAACATCCTAAATCTGTAGATCCCCACTGCGTGCTTTAACTTTCTAATTCTATTCACAAATCCTTACTTCTAATATATTTAATTCTGATTTTTTTTTTATTAAGAGTGTTACTTCTGATTATAAATATCTAGTTTTAACTATAAAATTGAATCTTCTATTTTTTTAAGGATTATTCTTAGTATTCTCAGTTTGTTATACGCGATTGTTCCCCATTCGTGCGGCGAAACGTCCAGCTCGTCCATAATCTTACAGAGGGAGCTCCTCCACACGAATACCATACATTCTGTCTGTCCTACTTACGTCCGGTCCGGATCAAAGTGTTATCTAAATATAAACGTTCATCTTATTGCAAAGAAGTTACGAACAATCTGAAGAGGTGTGGGTGGTTTTTTTTTATTTGTTTGATTATTTTTGTTTTGTTTGTTTGGTTCTTCTAAATTTGTTTCAC
The DNA here is from genome assembly GCF_947568905.1 of Ostrea edulis. Lineage (NCBI taxonomy): Eukaryota > Metazoa > Mollusca > Bivalvia > Ostreida > Ostreidae > Ostrea > Ostrea edulis. The sequence continues at coordinate 53,998,162 of NC_079167.1, forward strand.
GTCCCGTTGAGAAATTATCACTCATACTGAGCCGTCACCAGCCGTGTGTGAAGTACCAGGTGTGATTTTTTTTTTATTCGAATGTTATTGAAATCAGAAGCAACAATATAATAATAGATTAGAAATTTAAATTACACAGCTGTATTCAGATATTAGTATTTTGAACTCTTTGGTTTTTATAGAATTTTTAATAATCTGGCTTTCCATACAGTTTTTAAGGTTACATTTAACAATTACCTGTTCCTTGTCGTACTCTCGCGGAATCTTTTTCCCCGGAAAACTCGCAGTATTTCTCTTAACTATAAATAGATAAATTTCATGCTATTGAAATTACATCGAAATTCCAGAGAATTGTGAACTTAGGTTGTATTTTCCTGTCCAAATAACAGTTTAAAGTCCACAAGATAATTGCTAAAACTTTCTGTAATAACAGTAACATGTATGTGTTATATATGTGTCTCTGGCAAAAAGCTTCGCCTATAAACTTAAATATTTTCATTTCATGTGATTTTGCTATGAAATACTTAAACATTAAACACGCAGTAAAATCATAATGCCTGATGTGGGTAAAATACAATACGAAATCGAAACAAACTAACGAAGTTTACCGAAATGAATGAACCGTGCATACACGATACCCTTAATCAGCCTTTCTTCAAATGTTGTGCACTTAGTGCACTTATATATTCTGGATGAGTGACCAAGTTAAATTTTTGGGGACTGGAGGAGGGGGGGGGGGGGTCGTTTTCTAATAGCTATAAAGTCGCGATTGACCTACATTTTTCAGAAGAGTGTCATTAAATTCACATTCCACATAACTATACATTAATTGGACAATGCTGAAATTCACCACCAGGACGCGGTTATTACTGTCTCAATGACATAGGACGTGATGGGATAAAACAGCTTATACTATAGTATATAATCAGGCTTCGGATGCTGAAATTGGCCTTTATTTCTTGAAGGCAATTTCAATCTCAAGTAACTGACAGATAGCTTTCATTGCTTTGGCTACGAGCCTACGACACTTACAAATATTTGAAATATATGCTGCAGTTTACCTATAATTTCGGGCGAATGACCATATGTAAAATTCTAGGGACTGGTTCAATTCTTCGTACTCATATATACATGCATATAACTGCGGGGATACAATCAACCACACTTGCATGCTTTATATATGCCACATTTGACATACTGGTTGAGTGACTAAATTGAATTTGGGAGGATAGAATATTTGTCATGGTATATTCATTCAGATGCGGGGGTTTCGGATGAGACCTCAAAAACCGAGGTCCCTTGTCACAGCAGGCTTGGCACGATAAAAGCCCTCAATGCGCTCTGTATAGGTTTAAGTTTAGGGCACCTCACCTGAGTGAAAAAGTTGTCGAAGGTGATCGAACAACTTTATCTTGCTTTTCTTGTATATTGTCTTTCAATTCGACAAATGCCAGCCAGTGTTTTCTCAAAAAAGGAGAGAAAAAAATACTCGCAAGGGAAATAAATGTATTTTTTTAGTCATCTAAAGATATACGCGACGTTTCTCAATAACATGTAATTATTCGTGACATTCCACGTACAATTCACGTGCGTTCTGCCTTGTTTCCACAAAAGATCTTGGGGTATATCACCATGTCTGTTTTAGAGCTTATTTGCTGCAGGTAAAAAATGTAAACCCTGCTTTTACGTATCACAGTTAATTTTATAAATGGACACTACTGTAGTAAAGAAGGAGAGAGAAAATCTTTGGAACAATTAGGTATCGAACCCGGGACCCCTGTATCACTACATGTAGTTACATCAACCACTGAGCTACCCAGGCCGAAATACATACAAGGGTAAAGTTACTACAGACAATATAAAATTTTCAGTCTATTTGGAAAATCATACAAGAACTCTGCCTGAAGAAAATGTCAGAAATGTCGTGTGGTGATTGTCTGTCTGGGGGAAACTTTTCACATTTTCATCTTCTCACAAACCATTTAGAAAATATCAACGGAACTGACACAGAGCTTCTTTTTGGTAAAGGGGATTCAAGTTTGCTCAAATGAAGGGCAACACCCCAATCCAAGAGGGTGAGGTGAATAAGACGAGGGGGGGGGGGAGTGTGTGTTAAAATTCTTATAAATGAAGAGCCGCTTGTATTCTAGTTATATATAAATATATGGAAGTATCTTATGCATGTAGTTAGATTCACGTTTGTTCAGATGGTGACCCCCGGGGTCAGCATGAGGCCACAATAAGGGTTCGCCGATATACATGGGAGTATAAAGGAAATGTCTTTAATAAGTTTGACATTCTCGTATTCTGTAAATTGAAGTTTGTTTAAATGATGGTCCCGCGGGGCCAGCATGGGGTCACAATGAGGATAGGAATGCATGTACATATAGGGGGAATCTTTAAAGTATCACACCCCCCCCCCCTGAATCACCCGCTAAAAGTTATATAGAATCATTCTCACAAAGAGTAGATTCAAGTTTGTTTAAAGAGCGGTCTTCCGGGTAACATGGGACCACTGTGGGTGTGTGAAGCTTTTCATAGAAATACCAAGGAGTGTGTTAAATTAATGTAATAAATGTAGCCTCTTAGCTTAAAGTATCAAAATAATTGTATATTTCAAAATCCTCTTCACCGCCTCGTCTAGAAGGACTAAACACAACTGGAAGCATCCTCATATAGTATATATTCATTTAAGAAAACTCACTTCGTGTTACAGGTGCCCAAGTGTCTTATCCTCTGAATATTTTAGGGGCACCCCCCCCCATTGCGCCAGCTAGTGTATCCGTACGTAGAGTAGGATCAAATGATCAAACCATGGCTTATGTGACCAGGGTGGGTCATCGCAGTTTTACACAGGAATATAAAAAAAATCTTTAAATGTCTTCTTTCTCGAAAACATAAGAGGCTTTCGTATAATCTATTGAATTGATAAACATGCCAGCTTTCTCGTTTAGGTATAGAACCAAATTTCTTCATTCATGACCCCTGGGGCCGAATTAAATGGGTCTACAAATGGGGATTAAATATCCACAGCAAAGTTTTCGAAAATTTGTATTTTGCATACTGGTCCGTTAGATAGTTTTAAAAAATGCACCGCGACATGAATACCGGTTCAAAGACTTCAGGGTCTAGGGCGGGACTACAATTGGGGTTTCAAAGACAAGGGTACGTAAGTACTACGAGTACATGATGTTTCAAACGTCAGGAAACAACAGACACATTACCACAGTACAATGTATTATTATTTAAATTTACTGTAGAGTTTATATGGCATCTATTATAATAAATAATTTAAATAATAACCCTCTAAGATACCGTATTGGCCTATAGATAAGATAAGATAAGTTTATTCCAATTTTGGGCCCAGAGGGAATAACAGTAAGACAGTTTATAAAGAAGGAAATTCAAAAAAGAAAGAAAGTTTACAACATTAACTACAGGTTACATAGACTGCAAACTGCATGTGGATGCAGCATGTTGGGGAAACAAGTACATATAACATATATGAATTGCTAATCATGTGTATACACAAGTAAATGGACAGTATCAGTATTATACCAACATATGAATAATAAAGTATAATGATTTTTGCAGTTTTAAAGCATCACTTCTTTTTCTGAAAGTCTGCACTAAATATTCACTCAATTTGACAATTACTGTTTTGTCTTCATTAATCATCAACCAAGTAAATTTGTCCTTATTTGTTAGATAGATAAAATTTTTGTTGAGCTTGTATATACCATTAAAAAACATATTTCTCTCTTCAACATAGAATGGACAATCAGTAAGGAAATGAAATTCATCTGCTACACAATTAAGGTTACATAATTCTACAAAGTACAGGTGATACAATTCTCTATATAATAGGCCTATTCCAAGTAAATATACACGTATCTTGGAGAAAGGTAAATGGGACAATTTTGAAAAAAAAAAACACACCCCAAAACCAACCAAACCAAACATCTTAAATGATGTGTACTAAATGTATGCTCTTTTACCGAGTACCTCGTTAAATGTCTTCGAGCGGAAGTTCTAGGAGTGACTATGAGTCAGTTGATGGGTTACACTGTCCTAAATGGCAGAATAGAACTTAAGACATAATTCTGTTTTTTGGGGGGGATAGGCCTAGTTGTTTTTAAATCATAAGTGCTTAAATTGCCCTCCACAAAATTTGATTACGAAGTGAAAATTATTTATACTATAAGAATATCACTTCGGTCAAATGCCATCATATATTACAAAACAGTAAGTTATTTCCGGAATGACAGATATTTCCTTCACCGAACCCAGCTTCGTCACGTGACCCCTGATAGTGCCGTGTATTTCGAGCGGGCGGGGACCCGGTGACAAATTTTGAATGAATCAGCAGAGGTGAACATCGAACTTCCATTTTTCTTGGATCGCTGTGGCATCTGAGATTTTTCGGCTTATAGGGATTTTTAAAATATTGTGATTCAGTGGAGGCACTTCATATTATTACAAGACTAAACTCTAGAAGTTATCGAGTATTTTTTTTGGCTTCAAAATGGCGGACGATCCGTATGCAGGTGTAAGCGCACAAGAACTGCAATATTTAGCAGTGGACAGAAACAAAATTAATGATCCCATGGTACAAGCAGAATGGGCTTCAAAGAAACTCATTTGGATACCTCATGAAATGCATGGTTTTTGTGCTGCATGTATTGTAAGCGATCATGGGGACGAGATTGAAGTTGTGGTAGAAGAAACCGGAAAACGTGTGAGAGTTCACAGGGACGATTGCCAGAAGATGAATCCTCCTAAATTTAATAAAGTAGAAGATATGGCAGAACTTACTTGTCTAAATGAAGCATCTGTTTTACACAATTTGAAAGACCGATATTTTTCAGGTTTAATATATGTAAGTACAACAAATTGACTCTTTAAGCTGTCATTTTAGAATCCCCCACCCTCCATACATGCATGCGGTCGTATCACATTATTGTATGGCAGATTCACTGGGTAAAACAAGATGAATGAAGATTTGAAACCTTAGGGCTGAAGTAATACACCCCTATTGAGATATGTACGTGATACATTGACATGACGATTGGTTATTTTCGATATACAGTATAGGAGTAAAACAGGTTGGGAACACTTTCCCTATAGCAAGATATTCTGGTAAAAAATGTGGCTATCCCTTGTTAATGAGAGTAAATATATCCCGTACAACTGAGAAAAAACATCCGAGGAGTACATCCCTTCGTGTTTCATGTGACAAGAAGAAAAAATGTTAAAGTGTACGATACTTCTGCAAATATATTCATCAAAACAATGGATTTCGGCCTTCTTCCCTTGTACGCAAAAACGTTGATCTGAAATTTCTTGACTGTGTTGTCAATCGTTTAGAGACAGGGCGTGCCATGTTGAATGTGTGTCACACTTGTTCAGCATTGCACGGAATTTATAATTATTTTCAATCAAGATGCCAAAACACCTGTTTATGGTAATGTTTACTTTCTCGCTAAAAAGGGATAATCGCGTCTTGCATTAGGGGAAGTGTTCCCAACCTGTAAAAGTTTAGGTTGTGTTAGGATATCAGGGATAGTCATTAGCTTTCAATTTCATTTGCTCTGCTCAAGGACCGTAAGCACCGAGCATGGGCCTGAATTTTGCAGCCCTTCACCAGCAATGGTGACATCTCCACATGAGTGAGGTGCTAATCGTGCCGAAATTACACTGTTCTTCAGGTGTTTATGTCTCCAATATTTAAACAAGTCATTTATTCTTTGTTATTCATAAAGTTTTTGTCAAGTCAAAATTAAGGTCAATTGTAAGTCAGGTTTTTCCACAGCAGCTGTACAATACACCTCAAGGTCACTACAGAATAGTGATGGGCAATCGGGGAAAAACATTAATCGATGATCGGATTAATTGGATGTACCTTTTCGATTGATTAATCGAAGAATAATCGAATTTTAATGATTTCAAATTTATGACATAAATCTATTAAATTTACTTTATTTTTAACCCTAGATATTAAGTTAATAGAATAAAATCATTAGATAGATTGTATCGTGTTTAACATCTCTCTCGAGAATTTTTCACTCATGGAGATGTCCAAAATCATAATTAGAAATTTGAAGTTAATAATCCCATACTTTCGATTTTATTTTCCCGTGATAGCGATAGATCTCTTGACTTTTGTTGTTCTTATGGGATCTGGGTCAGAATAGAGCCTCATTACCCTTTGCTTGTTGTAAGAGGCAAAATCTGAGGCACTGTGTCACAGCAGGTGTGGCACGATAAAAATCCCTCCCTTTTCAAAGACTTTAAGCGCCGAGCATAGGCAGGCAATTTTGCAGGCCTTTACCGGCAATGGTCAGTGATGTCTCTATATGAGTGAAAGATTCTCAAGAGAAACGTTAAACAATCTTATCGGATGATTCAGCTTCGTCAGCCATTTTTGATTTTAGATAAGTCGCGGCAGGAATATTTGTATTATTTTTTTAAAATACCGATGTCGGCGATTTTCGATTTTCAGAATGACTATCGATTATTCACATCCTTTCAGTTATAGCGACCGACAATCGAAAGTTGGCAACAATCGGTACATCACTACTACAGAACTTTATTAAAAAATCTTGTAGACACTTTACTGGCCACTTTTGCTTCACATGTAACTTTGTTATGAACATGATGAAGAGAGTCCTGGCCTGATGGTTATAAAACTTTTACCGGACTCTTACTCGTATGTTTGTTTTGAGGACAACTCTTAGCAAGCTTCGAAACATGCTCAAAAATTCTTGAGCATGTACTCTTCAAGTGTGAGAATGATTTTATAAAAGTTTTTAAACCTTCACTTTTGAGTATGAAAACATACTCAAAAAGTTTAACAACCTCCAGGCCTGGTAGTATGTTTTACAAGCAGTGCAACCCTGCCAAGTCTTCAGGGTAGAAAAATACAGCTTGCCCAAGATTTCTCAGGTGGGTGGGGATGAAATTTCATATGATCGCTAGGCGGTTAGGCTCATTTTAACAGCCAGTATACAACAAATATCACAAAAGAACTATCAGGAATTTCTTTCCTGTAGATTGATGAACATCACAAAACTGAATATCAGGATTGACAGATTTTAAACAGGGTTGACAACTTTTGAGTGTAGCCAACTCAGTTTCCAACCCTGAAAGATGGTCCCAGTCCTAATTAGAAGTTTACCTGTATCAGTCTATGCGAAAATTACCGGGCTGTTGTGTTTTTTGGGTAAAATTTGGGTCTGGTGTATTGAAGCCAGGACCAGTTCTCCTGCCAAACACGCTGACATTTTCTTTGTCACTTTGTTTCTGCATACTTCTTAGTGCCAACTTTCTCTTCCTCTGTATGAATGCGTTATTTCACCAATTTTCCACCCTGAATCGCACCCTACTAGCGGAATCATGATCCCTGTTGGAAATATGTAGTGGCACACCAGGCATGTGCGTCAATAATTTTTGGAAGCCTGATCTTGATTTTACTAGCCATGGTCATTGGTCTATTGCATAATTCTGAAGACTGATCTGTCCCATGAAATTAAGACAAAACATATATTGTTCATGTATGCCTATGGATGGTAGATTCACTTGTTCAAATTATTACTCCAAATGTTAAAGCAAGGCCACTATAGTGGTTTCAAGTTTTACACTAACGTATTGTTTCGCCAAGCTTGAAATTGTTTTATTTGTCCTATGAGGAATGTAAATCAGGTGAGCATTGGGTACATGAGCCTGTAATTGTTGTGAAAAATTAGGTGGTGAGTTTAGACTGGAAACTGTGCACTCTGTATTCTTTTAATAAGAGTTTCAAGTGTTCTAATTCAGAGCAATAATGGATAGTAGCGTATTTTATAGACATGTTATTATATCCTCTCAAATTTCACATCAGACATGGGTCATATGCAGATTACAGTGGGTGACATGCTTTTGTTGATAAAGGGTAGTCATCCATTTTTGCTGACAGCTTCGATTGTGTACTCTTACTGCCCTGTACACTATTTTATAACTTCTTTTGTTTATCTAATGTTTGAATGAGTGAATAGGCAACATTGTCCATATCACCTTAAATCTTTGCTTTATTAGGGACAGACACTAGACACCAGGCCAGACCGCAATGCTGTTTAATCAGTCAACCAAATCACTGTCAGTGTGTAATCTTTTTCAATTGGGGGCATTCTTGGCATTCTCTGGATTATGTGTAAATGCTGAATGATTTAAAATGGCAGAGTGCAGTTTTATACAATTAAGAGCAATTGCAGTTTATGTCAAATGTTGATATAGTAATATATTTTCCACACTCACTCATGTATATATATGGAATGTTAAAATGCTATTTAGTTAATAGTTTTACATGTTTTCACAAAGCAGTGTGAATTGAAGAGTGAAAGTTCAAAACAACTCTATAACCTGCAACTCCGTGAAACATTTTCAACTGTCAATGAACTTTTCAAAGTATTCTCACCAGTTATAAATTGTGAAAACTTGGCTGGTTAATACACACGTGTATATTATATAGGGTCTTATAGCATTAGTAAACAGATATATAATCTTAGGGTGAACTAATCATGTACTTTGCAGTGATAATGACAAATATGAATGAAAATAATTTGGATCCAATTTGGTACTGTATTTCAGACATACTCCGGCTTGTTTTGTGTGGTAGTGAATCCTTACAAGAGACTACCAATATACACAGAGAAAGTTGTAGACCTTTACAAAGGAAAAAAAAGACATGAAGTCCCTCCACATGTATTTGCAATCACAGACACAGCCTACAGGAGTATGCTGCAAGGTAAAGGAATTGTGCAAATTTTATTCTGTATGGATATATAGTTGGATATCAGTATCTCGAACACCGATATCTCAATTACCATGGATTTAGAATGTCAAAGTAATTAGGAAGCCCCAACCACTTATTCTTTAAGTATTTTGCCCTTGATATCTCAAATCCTTGGATATCTCTTTTTCTAGGTCCTATCAAGTTTGAGATAATGAGATTTGACTATATACTAGTAGTCATAACTATGGTTGGAATGTGTCTAGATGAATTTTTAGTGGACTGGGAATGTCCGGATAGCTAGTATAATACTTCCTGCATTTGTGGACAGCGGGTTATGCGTTTATCTCACCCAAATGACTGATATGAATTTGTCTATGCCATGACTATGTAATGACATTAGAAGCTTATACTTGGCACAAAATTTCCTTATGACCCGCTATATCATGACCCTGAATGACAGTGGGGAAAAAACAAGAAGGGTGAAAATCATCTCCAGGCCATGGCTTAGTAATGGCTTTATAGTTTAGAAGTAAATGTACACATAAATCGTTTAAATGAATAGAAAACAGAGTGCCACATTTGTATCATCCGGAGTTAGGAACATTTAGAAGTTACATATAAATTAGTATGACATCTATAGACTAATATGAGTATTAACTAAAGTGCAGCAGTTAAGTACACATTTTTGGTGCCTTTGTTTTCTACTATAAGGTTGATTAAAGTGTATTTAAAGCATTTCCTGTTTATTCACCACTTAACCTCCTTAACTTTCCTGACATGCAGTACAACCAAAAATTTGTATCGGGGGTCCCCTTTCCTTCAGTTAATGGGGAAAAAATTCTGTTGGAATGTTGTGGAAAAAGTTATTTCTGAAATGTTTCATTTCACAGGTGTTCCTATTGGGTAAAAAAAAAAAAAAAAAATGTGAAAAGAGACATTGTGAGATGTGTTCCTAAAGATTATAATTTATGAAAAGAAATACTGTGCTTTATTTTAAGAGTTTGTGCCAAAAGATATGCATATATATCACAGCACAGCACCTGTGTCTGGAAATGTTTATGTTGAAACTCCTTCTTTATATGCTAGATAGCCATAGGCAGACAGTTCATGGTCAAAAACCTTTTTCATTAAGGGAATTGTAATGTGCATGATAAGACATACTAAAAAGATGGTAGTAGATGTGGAGATTCATTCACACACTGCAGGCAGATGAGTATGGTCCATCTGGGGGCAGGTGCTTACCAGTTACTGAAAGAGTGCATCTTGCCTGCTATGGCAGTCTTATTTGAGAATGTAAGAGATTTGGTCCCATGTCCTCAAGGTACACAGGATTGAGTCATAGCATAGTCATTGTAAACAAGTTAAATGGGGTTATATTTTGCATAGAGAACTTAAAAAAAAAAGTTGTCAATGTAAGTGGATCTACTCATAAGCCACACATTTCATTTGTCATAGTGGCTCATATGTTCACTGCTTCAAACACATTGACTGTAGACAGTGTGCGCTGAATCAATAGGTTACATGTTCCTACATGTAGTTTGTTTATTTATGCATCATCTGTTTCACCTGCAGTGGATGTCAAATTGATTTTTCACAAACAATATTCATGTATACATGTACTTTATTTATTAGCATTACATTATCTGTTTCACCGGCATCCGATGCTAAATAGCTCTTTCATGCTTCTGGATTTCTAAATTTCCATGTCGAAAAAATTAAAAAATTTGTTCCCAGTATTGATTTCTGATTTGAAATATGTTGTCAAAAATTTTAAGAATTTTTGCAATTTCTGGGAAAATTGTCTAAATCGTTCACTTCTAAGGCATTTTTATGCCTTATATATTGGTCATCTAAAATTTGCAAATGGAAATATGTTTCAACGTGTTTTGGAAATGCTGTGCCCACACTTTCTGAAACCCAAAAAGTTTATGAAAAATACTGACTTTTGGATGGCTGGAAATGTTTTTTACTCCCTAGAAATATCTTAGAAATCTTCCAAATGTACTAACCATAAACAAAAGGGATTTAGAACTCCAGATATAGATACATAATTGATATTTTTGTACAGGGCTGTTCTTCGAACTTCATCATTTATAGCTGCAATAATGTAGCCCTCTCTGATTTATTTACTCCGACATTTTCCATAGGATCTTCGTAATGGTGCAAAATATTTGATGAATAAACCTGTAATAAGCTTCATGTATTTGTCTTTAATGTTGTTATACCCCTGCGAACGAAGTTCAGGGGGGTATATAGGAATCTGTCTGTCTGTCTGTGCAGATTCGTGTCCGGGCCATAACTTCTTTGTTCTTTGACATAGGCATACCATATTTGACACATGAGTGTATCACCATGAGATGATGTGTCGGGTACCTTCATGACCTCTATATGACCTTAAACTTTGACCTCAAGGTCAAAATTTATTATAGGGTTTTGACATAGTCATACCATAAGACATGGTGTATCACCATGAGACAATGTGTCATGTACTCATGACCTCTTTATGACCTTGAACTTTGATCTCAATGTCAAAATTATAGGTTTATACCATGGATTTGTGTTCGGACTATATCTTCCATTTTCTTCTACAAAGGCATACCATATTTTTACACTCAGGAAAAAGGTAATTTATACCAATTAACAACACCCTTTGGGAGATTGGGGTAAGGGGGGGGTGTTTCTTAGTGAGCATTGCTCTCACAGTACCTCTTGTTTACATTACAAAGAGAATTATCTCTGCACTTGGCCGTCTAATAAAAAGTTCAGTTCAAACATTGCACACAATATGAATCAACTAATTCAGAATTGTTAAAAATGGTAGAATAGTCTTAGAAATCGCAAGTTGCAGGTTGTAAATTTATATATGGACTAAGAAACTTGAAAATATGATTTTATTTACGTAAAGAAAGCCAGCAAATGTTTGCAATGATCCATTCCAGCATCTGCACCATTACGAAGATCCTAAGGAGTTGTAGCCCCCCCCCCCCCCCCCATAAAAAGAAAACAAAAAAAAATCAGAGGGCCGCGTTGCAGCTAAATTATTAATTGCATGTGGTTTTATACCAAGTCAGCAAAATTTCGGCTATAAATCATTAATTATGTACTTTGTGTATTACAGATCGGGAGGACCAGTCTATTCTTTGCACGTGAGTACTCAAAATGTGAACAAATTAGCACAGGGGAGATAAAATAAAGTCCAGAGTTGTTGAAATTTTTAAATAACTGAAGAGTTGATGGTTCTGTCATACTGGACAAAGTTTGCTCAGACCAGATATATTTACCTTGTATTGCATAGAAAGAAAGAAAAACAACTGCACCAAAATGCTTTTTATTGTTTTAACAGTAATACATCTTAATAATAATAATGATTGGTTTTATATAGCGCCTTTTCCAGCGTATGCTGCTCAAATCGCTTTACAATAATCAATGTACATTATTACCCCGGCAGACCTTATATCAATCTAGAACTTTCTCAGCCTCCTAGGAAGCATACAGTGCAAGCTGCCATTACAAGCGCTAGAGCACTAACATTCTAACAATATCTTTCTCTGTCCATAGCCAGGTACCCCTTTTACACTTGGGTGGAGTGAGGAAATTCATGTAAAGTGCCTTTCCCAAGGACACAATGTCAGCCCTGCCACGGCCAGGACTCGAACCCACGACCTTTTGGTCGAGAGTCTGACGGCCTAACCACTCGGCTACCGACGCAATACCCATATAATACTCAATAATCTTCCACTCATTTTCAGCCAAACATGGTCAGTTTTCCAAGCATCTGGAACTGACAAACATGGAAGCCTTCATAATCATACCCCCCGCAACAAGTTGCGGGGGGGGGGGGGGGGGTTATACTGGAATCGGGTTGTTCGTCTGTCCGTCCGTCCGTCTGTAGACGCAATGGTTTCCGGACTCTAAAGCATTATCCTTTCCACCTACCGTCACCATATCATACATATGGACTACCCATGGGATGAAGATGTTCCCTATCGATTTTGGGGTCAAAAGGTCAAAGGTCAAGTGCACTGGACATCGAAGAAGCAATATGGTTTCCGGGCTCTAAAGCATTATCCTTTCCACCTACAGTCACCATATCATACATATGGACTACCCATGGGATGAAGATGTTCCCTATCGATTTTGGGGTCAAAAGGTCAAAGGTCAAGTGCACTGGACATCGAAGTAGCAATATGGTTTCCGGGCTCTAAAGCCTTATCCTTTCCACCTGCAGTCACCATATCATACATATGGACTACCCATGGGATGAAGATGTTCCCTATCGATTTTGGGGTCAAAAGGTCAAAGGTCAAGTGCACTGGACATCGAAGAAGCAATATGGTTTCCGGGCTCTAAAGCGTTATCCTTTCCACCTACAGTCACCATATCATACATATGGACTACCCATGGGATGAAGATGTTCCCTATCGATTTTGGGGTCAAAAGGTCAAAGGTCAAGTGCACTGGACATCAAAGTAGCAATATGGTTTCCGGGCTCTAAAGCCTTATCCTTTCCACCTGCAGTCACCATATCATACATATGGACTACCCATGGGATGAAGATGTTCCCTATCGATTTTGGGGTCAAAAGGTCAAAGGTCAAGTGCACTGGACATCGAAGTAGCAATATGGTTTCCGGGCTCTAAAGCATTATCCTTTCCACCTGCTGTCACCATATCATACATATGGACTACCCATGGGATGAAGATGTTCCCTATCGATTTTGGGGTCAAAAGGTCAAAGGTCATGCGCACTGGACATCGAAGTAGCAATATGGTTTCCGGGCTCTAAAGCGTTATCCTTTCCACCTACAGTCACCATATCATACATATGGACTACCCATGGGATGAAGATGTTCCCTATCGATTTTGGGGTCAAAAGGTCAAAGGTCACGCGCACTGGACATCGAAGTAGCAATATGGTTCGGTTTGTCATGCCATTTGTTTTTTACACTCAGAAAAGAGGTAGTTTATACCTATTACCAACACCCTTTGGGAGATTGGGGTAAGCGGGGGGGTATTCTTAGTGAGCATTGCTCACAGTACCTCTTGTATTTTAAGTGGTCCAGGTTCAGTATTTTTTTTTTCTCTTACCAAGTTGTTTGTTTTACGTCCCATCAGGAATTTCCCCCTCATATTGAGACATCACCAGCTGTAGGTGAAATACCACAAATTTATATCTGATACTTTTGTACTCTGACTAAGGCCATAATAGTGAGGGTTCTTTAATGTGTTAACACCTGCCGCGACAGAGGTCATGTTTGAAAGACCTGTGACTCTCACTGCTAAATGCGGAGCATTTGGCAAGGCTGTATTTATATCTTAGATTTAATGCAGCCATGGCACGAACAGAACACAAACTTGCGTCCTTCCAGTTATGAAGCAAACGCTCTACCACTGATGCCTGAGCTACCATGACTGGTCTTTTCTTACTGGGTAAAGAACGTTTCATAAATTTGATCGGCCACATGGCCATGTTGTTTGAGTGACCATTACTTGCAGATCCTGAACCCAATCTCTAAAATAATTGGATCACGTCCAATATTTTCAATGGTCATTTGGACTGACGTTCTCTAAGAGGTTATTACTGGCCTTGCAGACAGGACTGACAGATTTTGACAATTCTGAAAGTCGGTGCTTAATGTAGCTCTTTGGGAAATTATTGGGACAGAGAACTACAGATCCACCCCTTATAGAAACCTTTGATTTACAGCACAGAAAAATCTGCACATGGGTATTCCTTGTGACAAGATCTTTCTGTGTGTACTAAACCTTTTGACCCTGTGACATTGACCTTGGAGTTTGACCTACATTTTGAAAACTTTAACCTTGCTGATAACTTTTAAAGAGCAAGTGCTAGAACTTTGATATTTCACATGAGTATTCCTTGTGACAAGACCTTTCCCTGGGTACCAACATTTTTTACCCTGTGACCTTGACCTTGAAGTTTAACCTACTTTTTGAAAACTTTAAACCTTGCTATTAACTTTTGAACAGTAAGTGCTAGAGCTTTGATATTTCTCATGAGTATTCCTTGTGACAAGACCTTTCCGGGAGTACTAAACCTTTTGACCTTGGCATTTTACCTACTTTTTAAAAAATTTGACATTGGTCATAACTTCTAAATGGTAAATATTAGAGCTTTCATCTTGCACATGAGCATTTCTTGTGACAAGATCTTTCTACTGGTACCAAGATATTTGTCCTTTTGACCTTGGCCATCTTTGGAATTGGCCATTATCGGGGGCATTTGTGTTTCACAAACACATCTTGTTTCACATGGGAACTCTCTGAGAAAAAAGGCTGATATTAAATGCGACTTTTATGTCAGTACTTCTTTTCATACTTGACTTTTTCTTTGTGAAGAAGGTGCCCTTGTTTTGTATTGACATAAAGTTGCAAGAACACAAGAAGAACATTCCAGAAAATTCCAATCCGTTGAGGGTTTCGACAGTTAGCAATACTAGGGAATCGTGTAGTTTGACCAAAATAACCCTAACATATATAATAAGTAATATAGATAAGAAAAAAGATACAAGTAATCCATAAGCCAAATATGACATTTTTTTAATCTAGCTCTTTCTTAATCTAACTTTCATGACTTAAATCAATGTGTGTTAGGTCATTCAAAACGAAAATCAACTTATCCTACCCACCTTGATAAATGTGGGTCAGAGTACATCAACCAAAAAAATTTTAATGATGGCCTGAGATTTGAATTTTTTTTTTACAATAATTGAAAGAAGAGATTATGTTCATATTTAGAAAATGTATTGACAATTTTTAGATTTGTTACAGAATATGCACATTTGCAAAACACATTATTATCATTTTTATGCCATTTATAATGTAAGTAACATCATATGTTCTGGAATTTGAGAATGACTGTTTAGAGTGTTTTTTCCAGTAAAACTTTCTATAGCACTATTAGTATATGTACAACATTGATATTGCATGTACATGAACTTGCATATATCATAATACTGATTAAGTATTTCCAATATTTTTTGTTCTTTGATAAATTATCATCGGAAAATGCCAAATTTCTGAGTGAGTCTTTTGATTTTGGTATTAGAGATTGATATAGATAATAAAAGTTTTAGGTGTAATGAAATCATTGTGATTTGCTTTCCTAACCTACCCTATTTTTCCATCCTCATCTCCATTTCTAGCTTGTCGGGATGAATGTTTTGTCATGTCCCCCATTGTTGACGGCGGTGTCACACTGTAAGGAAAAATCTTAACCTTGTCTATAAGTCTATGTTTTGAATCAATGGGAACAGGGCTTTGATATTTCACTTGGATGTCTCGTGACATGGCCTTTCTTTTTGGCACCAAGTCTTTGACCTTGTGACTTCTACCTTTGACTTTTGACCTATGTTTTGAAAGCTTTTAACCTTAAACTCGGGATCAGGATCCCGTTATCATAATCAAATTATCTGCCCTTGGTTATTCCCAAAAGTTGATAATGCTGAGTTAAGATGACAAAAAGTAATATTAAACACTATTTTGATATGTTAGTCGTGGTCAAAAAACAGGAAAGCTTCCTTGTATAAATGGAGATTTCCATTTCGTTTAATCTTAGACATCTGGGACGAGGACTGGGTCTCCATTAGGGTTTAAAGTTGCACATGTATAGTTGTAAAATAAAAAAAAATTATGACCTTCTGAAGAACAACAACGCTACAAATTTCAAGCATCCTCATAGAGAGTACGTTTTATATGTCAGAGAGGAATTGGAATGCTGAAGGCATGCATGGCTATAAATTGGTAATATGTATGGGACCTAAGTATGAAACAGTTAAGTGTCATCCAGTAGTGAGGGCTTTATTATCGGCTGTCGTTAACTAGCCAGGTCTGCTGACACACAGTTCATTTAATGATGGCCTCAGGTTGTTGATCAAATATATTATGCAAGAAAGTCTTCCAGGGACTTAAATTTGATTGAACAATAGTGGCCACTCTCCAGAGGAGATGGTAGTTTACTAAATGAACTAGAGAACTGTCAACTTTCTAAAGCTAGCATGTCGATGAGGAAGACACACCTAGAGTATTAAATTTATGTATCAGACTTTAGAAAAAAAAGTTTAGATTCTCCTTTCATTGTTCGTAGCTTAAAGGCTTTTATATTTCCTGTTTGGATTTGGAGCAAAACTTTGTGTAGGTGTTAAATGGCCGAACAGATCTTTACTTGTCATGTAAATTCTCGTGCATATTTAGACATGAAATGCAAACACTGAATAAATGGGAAGAGAAATGCAAAATACGGAGTAAACAGGAAGAGTGAAATAGATTATAACGGACGTATTTGATGCCTGTTAAACAGTTTTAAAAGTCAGAGTATAGAATCGAGGTTGTCATAGTTGTTATGCCAATAAGATATTCCAATCTATATTGTTGGTACATCAATAATTAAAAATAATATTAAGCATATATGCATATTCATTGATACATGTAACTGAAGCAAATTTGACCTTTAAAGTCAAACTGAAATCTATACTGTCATACCTCTGTAATGATGGTACAGGTGCACTGTAATGATAGTATAACAGTCATGGAATAAAGTGTTTTTATTGCAGTGGAGAATCAGGGGCTGGAAAAACAGAAAACACCAAGAAAGTGATCCAATACTTGGCTCATGTTGCTGCCTCCAATAGATCCAATCGCTCATCCGTGTCCAACCTGCATGTCACGGTAAGAATCTGACAGCTGCAAGGCTAGTGTAGATGACCACCTGTAGGTCTTGATAGCCAGGATGTGGAATGTCAATGTTGTGTGCAATATTATAGTGCTTCTTTTAATATTTTTTTTGTTTACTTCACTACTGTAGAATATAAACAATCCCTTTACTGTCACTACCATCCCAGAAATACAGTATGAATGTTTAGTAGTAGGGAATGGTGTTATAAAGCAGTTCAACAACACGCAAAAATTCAAACGTAAGATAACAGATCCTGAAGCATGATACTATATGTTCAAATCGTTCCTTGAAAACTGTTCATTATTCCATGCAAACTTTTGGTGTTCTGTACAGATTGTTAGATTGTTCTGTGCAGACTGTTTGGTGTTCCATGCAGATTGTTTGGTGTTCCATGTAGATTGTTTGGTGTTCCGTGCAGATTGTGTGGTGTTCCGTGCAGATTGTTTGGTGTTTTGTACAGATTGTTTGGTGTTCTGTGCAGATTGTTTGGTGTTCTGTGCAGATTGTGTGGTGTTCCGTGCAGATTATTTGGTGTTCTGTGCAGATTGTTTGGTGTTTTGTGCAGATTGTTTGGCATTCTTTGCAAAGTTTTCATCATTCCACATAATTATTTCCATGCCAACCCCTTCCATGTAAGAAGTGTTTGATGCGGGAGTACCATTCATTCAAGCTATGCCCAAAGAAATGTGCAGGCTGTTCAAGTTACACCCCTAGAAACTTCCAGACCATGCAAAATGTGCAATCATTCTGCTAAGGGATCTGGGAAAAGTGGATGTAGATCAGAATTAAAGCAGTTATTTTGAAATTACACAGGTAGACTTAATCTGGCAAGTTTAATATATTAAAACCACCAGGCAGAGCAAAACGCCTACATTCATAGCCTTTGAAGTGATTTCAATAGTTTTTTCCGCATGAGAATAGATTGTCTTTCATTATTTAATAAATATTTTTTTAATGAAAATTGTTTATCAGAACTATCTGAAATGTTCAGTGATCTGTTTATAACTTGTATATTCTGTGCAAATTTCAAAGTTTGTTTTATCATAATAGAGGTTGGCTAATCCATCTATTTGAAGTCTTTGACTTCTTGCAGAAAGTGTGAAAGAGTGCCGGGGTGATGGAGACATAAGAGCTGTTTATGAAATTTTTTCGTTTGGAAACTGAACAATATGCAAATAGTTTTCTTTGGCTTATTGAAACAATTACAACCATACGAGAAAGTAATATGCTTCAGGGTCTGTACATAGGCGCACCAAATGACATTGAAAAAAAAGTAGTTGATTGTGTGTCCAGTGTCTGCCAAGGACTTACAAAATCATTAGACATTTAGTACAACGCATCTTGATTTCACCACAGCGTTAATGAAACCAGAGAAAAATGATCTTTCCCAGAATATTTGTAAAAAAAAATAATCTAAAAGATGTATATTGATAAATTCATTATTTATCATCTTTGTACAACTGTTGACAGTGATATTGCATAGGGAGAACTGGTCACATGATTAGATGGTTGCTGTTGTTTCTTCTGCTTTTGTTGACATTTTTGTTGAGTGGGTGAACATATTGATGTAGCATTCCAACTTCTTGCAAGGTTTAATCTCAGCTCACCCAGACATGATGCTCTAAAATTACTTTTCCTTGACCATTTCAAGCTTGGCATTGGAAACATGTTACACTGTTACTTTCGCAGTGATTCAGATTGGCAAATGGCTTAATAAAAAATAAAAGAATAAAATCGGCAGACCAAAAAATAACTGATAGGCCCGAGTGGACTATAAAATTTGGTTTGTTGGACAGAGTTGTCAATTGTATTTTATTGTTTACTGGCCACGGAAGAATTATCACTAATCCTTCTTGAAAGATAATTTGTAAAGACAAGTTTGATAGGTTAGGGAGGGGACTTTTGATGAATCAA
This sequence comes from Ostrea edulis, assembly GCF_947568905.1. Lineage (NCBI taxonomy): Eukaryota > Metazoa > Mollusca > Bivalvia > Ostreida > Ostreidae > Ostrea > Ostrea edulis. The sequence continues at coordinate 54,017,540 of NC_079167.1, forward strand.
AAATACTTACAGTGCGTGTACATTGACTGACAAAACAAAAAAAACGAGTTAAAATGCTTCTGAAGATGTTTAAAGTCAGAAACGAACCCCACTTAATGTGGGAAAGTTTGCATCCAACAACACAGCAAATGACAGAAAAGGAAAGTAAGAAGCAGTATAAATTCCAGATGAAGTAGCACAGTTTAAATCCTTGGCTATATTAGAACTCTGAGGAAAATGATGTGATGTCTGATGTTTGCATCAAAGGGGGGGGGGGGGGGGGGGGGGGGAATCTTATCATTATGAATCAAATGGAAATGATGTTACTGAATTTAATGATAACTCTTCATCTTCATTGCTTGGAAAAATACATTGGTCATATCTGACTAGAAAGATATTTAAAAAAGAAAATAAAATGTAAAAGAATCAATGTTTTATTTTCATGTTTATTTTGTAGACTTCATAAAAATACTAATGACCTAACTTTAATGAATTACCAAAATGGCCTCTATTTTCTGTAGCATTTAAGTTCCCTGTCCTGTAAAGCTCCATTCCAATCTGAATCATGAGTCTGTATGGTGAATATTTTAGTGTAAGATAGTAACAGTTAGTATAGTCGCTAGGGTGGAAGGTCTCAGTATGCAGGTGGAAGGTTTATTGTAAGCATAGACCACTAAGACATAGCTTTCCTGTTATCTTAGCAACTTGACAACCAGTTAGTGAAATAGAGGACAAAGGGGGGGAAAACTGGCCTTTATCTGCCTAAATATTGATCCTGGCAGTCATCACATCCACAGTGAGACTGGGGCAGAGGACAATGCTGTGTGATGTGGTTTATCATTAGAATTCATTTGAGTCTCTTAATCTGGCATTTGTATTGATCTGCCCATCTGTTATCTTTGAGATGTGCGAGATCCCATCTTTTGTTTTGCTTCCTGCTTATCAAGAATTGAATAGAAAGTCAAGACTAAGGATGTATTTAAAGATACATGTGCATTGCTATAGAAAATATAAAATGGATGAAATAAAGGAAGTTTAAGAGAGTGTAAAACATCTCAGGCTTTAAGTGGTCCTACTCAAATTAATTAAAAATACTTTTGTATGCATGAAATTTATAGTAGTTTGCTTAATTAAGTAGTAGTCAAGATGTAGAATCTCTGCTGTAGGAAAGGGTTTTGCTTGTTTTGCATAATATGTTTGTGTCACTTAAATTTACAGCCGCATATCGTTCAGCAGGTAATTAAAGACATTTAAACCTTTCATATTCTGAATATATTATTTTATATTTTACTCAATAATACAATATCTTGAATTATAATCCATCCATTTCTTTCTTCCATCTTCACATATGGTACCTGAACACAATTTAGGAATCTTTATGAAGGTCCAAACTTTTTGCCATGCATGATAACATATTTCTGACCCAGCATGTGTATTTCTTTTGATTTCACTGTTGATGATGTCTAATTAATTTGTCTCTTTTCTCTGTGGACTTCCTTCATAGAGCAAAGACATCAATCTTGTAAGTACCAAGAGCTCAAATCATTTCTACTGCTCTGGAGTCTATCTTGCAACCACCAGCTTGAAATCATGTATAATATCTGCCAAAATGTAGACAGCTTTTGGCACTTGGGCCTCATATTGACACTAAGAATGTTTGTTGGATGAAGACGTGTTTTGATAATTTTATTCTTCATTTGTATAATTATAAAGTTGCAGATTAGATCACTGCAGTAAGATTTTAGATGATTTTAGAAGATTTTAGATGACTTGGATGTGGCCACATTCAGACATGATGAAAAAACTTGTGAATATTATGTAGCTTTCCATAAAATGTGTTCTCAGGAGCGTTTTTTTTGTGTTTTTTTTTTATATTTTAATGTGGCCACTTCTAAGTCAGCATCAGATTTCTTAATTTTAAAGAAAAATATAAACCAAAATGTGATTGACAATAATTTCTGTAATTGATAATCATGCCTATGACTTCAATTTTTCTTAATGAAAGCTTGTGATTCTTAGAATTTTTACAGCTTATGTATCTGACCAGTATAAAGTGAATTTCTTTTGATGCCTTATCTTCGTTATTGTTTAGTTGATTAAGATAAATGAGCAGTTAAGTCCCATGTTGATGTAGCGGTGGTTGCATGATGTATAGTTCACTTTGTAACAGAAATGTCATGTCTAATAAATTGTATTTTGATATGTGTGTATTTAAAACTGGAATGTCTAATGCATGTGGGTTTGTTGAATAGCATGACTTTTCATGGAATGGCATCATGTGATATTGCCTCATCATGTTCATTGCTTATGTAAAAGGGAAAAAAAATGCTATGTTCAGTTATATACCTGCTGAGAATTTGGAAATGTATTGCATAGCATTTTAAAGGTAAAATTTCAATTGGTGACAAAGATGTAGATGCATATACATATACAGTATACTGAATCTACCATTGCTGTATAGAATAGCTGGCAAATGAAGAGATGTAGCCACTCAGACTGCTTACTATCATTATCCATAATTTATATCACAAATAACATGCATCAAACACATGATATAGACACAATAGCTTCACTGTCACGGTCAGTGACTCGGGATGGCTAGTCACATGTGATGTGATACAATAGCCTCATCACTGTCACGGTCAGTGACTTGGGATGGCTAATCACGTGATGTGATACAATAGCTTCATCACTGTCACGGTCAGTGACTCGGGATGGCTAGTCACATGTGATGTACAGGCAGCTGATTAGTTTGTATTAGACAGAAAGGCAGCATGAAGCAAACAGAATTTTATGGTGTAGGGGACACATCATTTGTCACGCTGTGTGTAGCACATTCTGCTGACGTTTTGTGATTAGTCTGCACATGGTCACTTGACACACCCACTTTCAATATTACAAAATGCTTGGATTACATCTACTATACCTCTAGCAAGGTGCTGGGGTCAGTTGATGAGTACTTGGTGTTCCTCCCATTTCGTCCATGTAACTTCGTAATGGACTGGAAAGAACCTGTTTTCATCATTTAAACTTAACTACCTTGTTAAACATATAGAACATGTGATCTAAGCTTTTTGTGATATTGGGTGTTGCGTGCCTGTGAATCTGCAGATGGCGATAGTACAAAATCACAAATCACATCATGTACTAGTAGAGGAAGGTGATAAACTGATTAGTTCATTAGAATGATACAGTTATGCTTTATTATAGTACCTATTCACTGGCTATGTGGACAACAGCAAATTTATTAGCTCACTCAAGCTGAAAGCTTTTCTGATCAAAATTTGTCCATGCTTGTCGTTAGTATACTCTTTGTTCACTTTTATTTTAAAACTTTTTCTCCCGAACTGACCAATTTCAACTAAACTTGTCACAAAGCCTCCTTGGGTAAAGAGGAATCAGGTTTTTTCAAATGAAGGTTTCTGCCCATGCCCTCTCTAAGGAGAACTGATTATGGTAGGGTATAAAAAAAAACCTCAAGAACTATTGAAAGCCTTTTTATATGAGGATTTGAAGTTCACACCATGGGTAAAGAGGAATCAGGTTTTTTCAAATGAAGGTTTCTGCCCATGCCCTCTCTAAGGAGAACTGATTATGATGGGGTATAAAAAAACCTCAAGAACTACTGAAAGCCTTTTTATATGAGGATTTGAAGTTAACACCATGAGTCCCTGGCCACGGTGGGGTCACAAGAATATATAGGAAATTTCTTTGAAAATTGCATTACGCAATTTGTGAAATTTCATGTAATATATAAGTATCTTTATGTAGTGTGGATTCAAGTTTGTTTCCACCATGACCCCCTGGGTTAGGACAAGTTTAAAGTGAAATATATAGGAAAACTATTTCATTTTCAAGGATAATAATGGCACAATTTATGCCCTGGGCTAGAGCTAGTGTATAGTAAATTTACATCTTGAGATTCAGAATTGCAGTAAGAATATAGAATCTTATCAACACCAATATGATAATTGATGTTTATTGAAATAATATGCAAGCACCCAGAAGTGTTGGTGTTCCAGCAAGATCTCTGTATCAGCAAGGTAGATCAGGTGAGCATTGTGGTCTGTGGGTCTTGTGTTGTCTAACAAGACAGCATCCATTTCCCTAGGAGCAGCCTCAGAAAATGGTTGCTATAATGTAGGACAAGCTGGAGATAATGGAGTATTATTGATATAATTTTGTGACAATATTTGCTTTGCATTCATGAGAAAATGGCTATCATTACAATTGGTGAAAATATCAAAGGCAAACACATTGGAAATGTAAATATTCAATTTTCTGAAAAAGTTTTCATTTTATGAAAGATGTTAAAGGGATTGCTATGGACACCAATGATGTAGATTTTTTGCGAAAAAAGAAAAAAACAGAGGTGAAATTTTATGTGTGGATCTCTGTTGTTGTCTCCAAATACTAAATTACACAATTTGAACAATGTTTGTTCCTTAAGATCCTGACTTTCTGAAAATTAATTTGTTATATTTTGAATGTAGCAATATCCTGGTAACGATATTGTGATATTATTTTTGCTGTAGTGTCATACTCAGTAGAAGCTGTTGAATGAATAGCCAGTAAATAGGTATTTTATACAAGTGAGTGTTTTGATCAAAGTTTGTCCATTGTACGTAGGTTGGTCAATAAATATTGACACTTTCAACTTCCTCTTCGCAACCACGGGATCAATTTCAACCAAACTTGCCACAGTGTCCTTTGGAAAAGGAATTTTTAAATGCAGGTTCAATGGGACAAGCCCCCATTGAAGTGGAGAAGGGTTGGAAATGATCAAGTTAGATTTGGGTAGTTCAAAAATCTTCTCATACACTACTAGATTAAAAATAACCAAACGTGATCTCTTCATTTAATATTGTTGATATGTTTTTTAACTCGGGGCTTGAGGGGGGATAGGGGTGTCAGGATGGGGTCACAACAGAGGACCAGATTATCTCCTTTTTTAACTTGAGAGGGGAGGGGGTGTCAGAGTTTAATGTTCGCGTATTTACATTTTTCTCAAGAACAATTCAACTACAGTTTGTGAAAACAAAGTGCAAGCATCCTCATATAGAAAATATTGGAATTATGGTCTCCAGGGTCAGAATAGGGTTACAATACTAGGTTTTTCACGCTACATAAGTAACCATGTAGCAGTTCACACTACATCTTGTTTCAAAGAACGAAAACCTTTTACAGGGAGAATTGGAGAATCAGCTGCTGCAGGCCAATCCTATTTTGGAGGCCTTTGGAAATGCCAAGACCATCAAGAATGACAACTCATCTAGATTTGTAAGTAATCATAAGTCAGGGAACATATCAAAATATCATTTATATGTCCAGTAAAAGAATAGGTAATATTGCTATTGCAATATAGTCCAAAAATATGTATTTGGTAATAGAATTGTCAAACTGATATTTAGGTTAACATTAGTCACTTACGTGCCCCATTGCTGTCCATGCCTGTCTTTTGTGCATTACTTTTTAAACATTTTTGACTTCTTAGAAACTGCTTGGACAATTTTTTTTTTACCTAGGGGAAAATCATTTAGGGTAGGAGAACAAAAATTTCCAATTTTGTAGTTGTGCCTTTTTGGGGCCTGAGGAGTGGGGATAAAACAACTAAATACAACCTTTAATATGATTGTTCTACTCCTGGATATCTGACATAAAAAATTATGCATAATTGTGTAGAGCATGAAAACCTAGACTAAAACTGTTAAAGACGTATGTCCATAACGGGACATCCAATTCATTGCACACTTTCCAGTCCTACACAAAATGGAAAAAGTGCTCTTATTATGTCTGCCCTATATTTACTTCCTATTTCAAATTCAGGCACAACTGTATGTTCTTGTAAATGTGGGGAATCGTAGATGAGATTTTTATTCATAGAGCGTGTTGAGAAAAAATAAGCATGCACCGTAACATTTTGAAAGGAAATTCCTGATACTCAATTCCATAGACAGATGCTCTGTGTTCTTTCTTTATGATTGAAAATTATACTTTTGATTGCCTTATTTGGAGGTCTTGCACAACTACAGGAACAACAAAAATTGGCATTCAATGTAAAATGAAACTTAAGTATGTGATTAATTGTACTATGAAAGTGTTACAATATTTGTCAGTAATATGACGCTTCATCTATTTTCAGGGAAAGTTCATCAGAATTAACTTTGATTCCTCAGGATACATATCAGGAGCCAACATAGAAACATGTATCTTTTAAATTGGTTTACAGTTTCTATATGCCCGTCGAAGACGTAGTATTATGGTATGGCGTCATCTGTCTGTCCGGACCTTGTGGGCAGGATACAGACTGAACCATAAGCCCTAGGACTTTACAACTTGGTACATTTGATCACCATGATGAGAGGAAGGTGCCTATTGTTTTTCAAGGTCAAAGGTCAAGGTCGTAGTATCAGTTTTTTAGGAAAACCTTGTGGGCAGGATACAAACCGAACTGTAAGCTCCAGGATATTATAACTTGGTATATTTGATCATCATGATGAGAGGAAGGTGCCTTTTGTTTTTAAGGTCAAAGGTCAAGGTCGTAGTATCACTTATTAGGAAAACCTTGTGGGCAGGATACAAACCGAACCGTAAGCTCCAGGATATTATAACTTGGTATATTTGATCACCATGGTGAGAGGAAGATGCCTATTGTTTTTCAAGGTCAAAGGTCAAGGTCGTAGTATCACTTATTAGGAAAACCTTGTGGGCAGGATACAAACCGAACCGTAAGCTCCAGGATATTATAACTTGGTATATTTGATCATCATGATGAGAGGAAGGTGCCTATTGATTTTCAAGGTCAAAGGTCAAGGTCCTAGTATCACTTATTAGGAAAACCTTGTGGGCAGGATACAAACCGAACCGTTAGCATATTTATGAAGTAGCGCATTCTAAGGCTATCCCTCTTTATATCTTGATATCCATTTCTACAAGCATAATAATGAATTAGCTCACAGAGGACAGTGCTAACTTCACTAAAATATGAATCCCACTAAAATATGTTTTCCTTGAGCAAAATCTACGGGCGTATTATGCCACGTTGACGTTGCTCTTGTTTTGTAAGGCCCATTGCTACCAGCAATGAAGCCTTTACAGCTGTTTTGACTGTTGTGACTGCAATGTACAGTAGCAGCAACAAAGTACTCTGTCCATAAATTCTATTATCAACTTTTCATGTGATTTTCAGTAATGTTATGAACGCGTATACTGTCTTAAAAATGATACATTTGTTTCAGTTTACTTGAATGTTTTGATGAATTTTAATGAATTTATTTTTTTTGTTTATGGACTATATGTAAATTTTTGTTTTTAGACGTAATCAAGCCTTTAAACAAATCGCGGTTGGTTTAATTCGTGGAAAAACAAATCTTAATATACTGAACCCCATTTCATGTCAATATGAAAGATTAATTCACTGAATATTAAATTCGCGGAAATTTTGTTTCAGCGAATATAGCGAAAATTAACCCTGCAAGTTAATATCCTGCTATACAGTATGTGAATATTGACTGCACACATATAGTTTCCTTAACAAGGTACAAGATCTTTTAGAAAAGTCAAGGGCTGTTAGACAAGCAGATCAGGAAAGATGTTTTCATATTTTCTACCAGTTATTTACTGGGGCCTCTGCAGAACAGAAGAGTATGTATAATTTACCCCTTACCAATTGCACATTGAAAATCTTGTGTCATGGAGTGAGGTAAACTAAATATTCAATGTATGAAATATTTAAGAAATTGTAAATAACTTGGTTTAATATTTTATTCATGTTCAACAGAGGATTTCCTTTTGGATGATATCAGAAACTACCGCTTTTTATCGGGAGGCAAAATTCCTCTGACTGGGGTAGATGATGGTACAGAATTTCGATCCACTGCAGAAGCCATGACTATTATGGGCATTGGTCCGGAGGAGCAATCTTGTAAGGAAACAAATTAAATGGACAAGCCTTATTTGTATAGATGTTAAGTTTAACATTTTTATACAGATTTCATTTTTCTCTTTCAGCCATTTTGAGAGTAGTGTCGGCTGTGCTCATGTTTGGAAATATGCAGTTTAAGCAGGAAAGCAGAAATTCGGACCAAGCTTCTCTGCCTGATGATACTGGTAATTGCAAATATGAGTTTCAGATTCTGACCAAAGTTGCTTCAACATAATTATTGTTAAATCTGTCATTCAGAATAGTAAATATTGATTCTATTGTCATTTCAAGTTGTCATTCAGAATAGTAAATATTGATTCTATTGTCATTTCAAGTTGTTGTTAAATCTGTCATTCAGAATAGTAAATATTGATTCTATTGTCATTTCAAGTTGTCATTCAGAATAGTAAATATTGATTCTATTGTCATTTCAAGTTGTCATTCAGAATAGTAAATATTGATTCTATTGTCATTTCAAGTTGTTGTTAAATCTGTCATTCAGAATAGTAAATATTGATTCTATTGTCATTTCAAGTTGTCATTCAGAATAGTAAATATTGATTCTATTGTCATTTCAAGTTGTTGTTAAATCTGTCATTCAGAATAGTAAATATTGATTCTATTGTCATTTCAAGTTGTCATTCAGAATAGTAAATATTGATTCTATTGTCATTTCAAGTTGCACAAAAAGCTTGCCACTTACTTGGTCTACCAGTGACTTCCATTGTGCAAGCTTTCCTCAGACCAAAAATTAAGGTTGGCAGAGACCAAGTCACCAAGGCACAGACCAAAGAACAGGTACAGTCACAGATTTAACAGATTAAACTGGTGGTGTGTTGATTTGGATAGTGAGGGAAATGAATGAACTAAGCTGTACAAAAAAAATAAAAAATAAAAATAGTGTGGTGTTGATTTGAATGGGAAAAAATGAACTATGAACAAACTAAGGTATTGAGAATACTGATGGTGTGTTGTTGATCTGGATAGATGAGGAAATGAACAAATTAAGCTCTAGTAAAACTGGCAGGGTGTTGATTAGGATAGACGGGGAAATGAACAAATTAAGCTCTAGTAAAACTGGCAGGGTGTTGATCTGGATAGACAGGGAAATGAACAAGTTAAGCTCTAGAAAAACTGGCAGAGTGTTGATTGGGATAGATGGGGAAATGAACAAATTAAGCTCTAGTAAAACTGGCAGAGTGTTGATTGGGATAGACGGGGAAATGAACAAATTAAGCTCTAGTAAAACTGGCAGAGTGTTGATTGGGATAGACGGGGAAATGAACAAATTAAGCTCTAGTAAAACTGGCAGGGTGTTGATCTGGATAGACAGGGAAATGAACAAGTTAAGCTCTAGTAAAACTGGCAGGATGTTGATATGGATAGACAGGGAAATGAAAAATTAATATATTGTCTATTGGGGAAACTGGTATGGTGTTGTGGATTTGAATAGACATATACATATAATGATAGGCAGGACTGTTTTCAAGGAAAATAGATGGAAATTAATGTTGTATGTCTTTAAAATAATAATAACATTTCTCCCATCACCTTGATAGTTTTTGGATGAAATAGATGTTAATCATACTTACTTTTTTGATTTTCATATAAGTGATAAAGAAATGGAGTCTTAAACAATACATACTGTGAATGTTAGCTCAGATGTCTTATGATTTTATGTTGAATTTTTTGAAATAATTTACAAATGAATAAATTGCAATGGATTAGGTTGAGTTTGCAGTGGAGGCAATGTCAAAAGCATTGTATGAGAGAATGTTCAGGTGGCTAGTGACGAGAATCAACAGATCTTTGGACAGAACCAAGCGACAGGGAGCCTCCTTCATAGGAATTTTGGATATAGCTGGATTTGAAATATTTAAGGTAAGTAAATTATCACATTGATTTGGATATTTAGTAAAGTTCACTGATGTCTATAACCCGGAATCAAGGAAATGTAACTTGAATAACAGTATTATGTATGGTCATAGGAATAAGTAATCAATACTAATGTGTAGGAATGATTGAAAGTTGGTGATGAATCCAATTTTGATGTTTGTATATTTATAAAACCCAAACTAATGTATGAATGTACCTTTTTACCTGCAGTCAAATGAGGGCAAGGTAAAGCTGTACTGTTGATTTGATTTGTATCATTACTCTGTGTGGTTTTTGCTGATGTTCAGCATGGTTTTATCAATTTGTTCACATATACTGTGGATAAATTGAATGATGTTGTTCACAGAAAAATACAAAAAGAGTGAAAGTTTTAACAAGCATTAAGTAAAGGTCTAATAATTGTGAAAAAATATTGTTATTGATTTGGTTATTATTCATGATTATATAGAATTAAAATATTGACAGTTGGAAAGACTATACATATATGGTGTGAGCCAGGCTTTGGTCCCCTAAGATTCCCTCTTAAGATTTACATAGGAATATAGTGGAAAGTTTTATAAAAATCTTTTCCAAGAACCATAAGTGTACATTTTATCAAATTGATGTGCAAGCATCCCCATCATAAAGTGTACATTCAAGTTTCTGGCTCCTTGGATCTTGTTTAGCCCTCAAGGTGTTTTTACACAGGAGTATATCAGAATTCTTTTAAGAGCCACAATGGTATCAAATTAATATGCAAGCATCCTCATGTAGTGTAGATTCACGTTTGTTGACGCCATAAACCCTGGATTTAGGATGGGATGACAGTAGGGATTCTTTGAAAATCTGCATGGCAATGGCAAGATTAGGGTCACTAAAATTTTATGTTGTACATGGGGGAAATGCCATTCCTCTCGTGAGTGATGTGGCTCCTGGCCCTCTTGTTGCAAATTGTATGTCGTTGAAAAAGTTGAATTAAGGACATTTTTCACAATCTGAAGGCTATGATGCCTTAAATTTATGATTTGAGACATTTATTTCTGACAGCAACTTAAAAAAAAAAATGCCTGAAATTGACTGGATATCATCCTGGCATTTTCATACAAGACTGGTTGAAAAATACATTTCAAATTTCAAGAGTGTACTTGAATATTCACGTTTTAAGGGGTCAAATTAGGTCCATATCATCTATGTATAGTTCTTTCAAAAAAGACCATTAAACAAAATAAAAAAACAAATCCAAAACAAAAAACATGCTATGTTGTGGCATTGATTGCTATAAAAGGGAATGTGTGTTTAATATGTATTTTGTTGAATGAAATGATGAAAATGATTGATATGAAGATGTAGTATTCATACTAATCATGTATGTTTCACACCATAAACTTGATAAAACATGCAAATGATTGCTTGTTGTATCGTAGGATAATGTTTTTGTTAGCACTGTGTACATAGAGCAAAAGTTAGGTTTTCAATCATTTAAAGTTGATAGGCCATGCTAATACACAGAATAGTTGTGATGTGGTTCGTGATGTGGAACAGTTTGTCTTTATTCTCCAATCTGACATACCGCTCAATTCCTGATTGAAATAAATTTAATCAGAGACAAAACAATAACAGCATGATATTAGTAGTTCTAACACGTCACAGATTTCTCCCATCTACAGAAATGTCCATCACTCTACTACTGCATGTACATGTAAAGTTAATGACTTATCTAACCTGATGTAGCACCTAATGTGACATTTTATTAGACATTCAGCATGTACGTTATTTCACAGAAATTATATTACGTACATTGCAAACTTGTGAAGGTATACTGTGATGTACATGTTGTGTTTTACTATGAAATTGAATTATAAACACCTGTATTTGTGAACATGGCGAGGTCAGTGAAGATATTCTTCAATACCTCTTCTTGACTGACCGGAAATTCTTGCCAATAGAGCTACAGATGTAAACTTCCAGTAAAAATTTTACATTTTGATGTAACTTTCTGGTCAGTTCATTTAATGTGAATGCCATATACTGAATCATGCTGTAGTAGTATACATACTGAACATTTGTTGGAACACTTTTACATGCTGCCACATTGAATTACAGTCAATTCTTGTCCTCTATGAATTGTGGCGATATAATGAATTTGGCAATGAATTGAAAATAGTTTTATCATACTTTATTTGTACACTTTTAATATTACTTTGCTGTTCATTTATTAAACACCTTCAAAATATATTTATGATGTGCATCATTTTAATACATAAAATATTCTGTTCTAAAATAAAATGCATCCACTATTGAATAAAAATTACCACCTTTACAAATGATATTAAACACTTTTTTACATGATTTTGAAAAACACAAGGCATAATTGATTTCTTCAGCCCCTCATCATTCCTGCTATCACAGAAGTCAGTACAGTTTCCAAGCATATTTTGCACAATTAACAGATTGAAATTCAAAGTACCAGTATTTGTGAGGATGCATACATGAAATTTAAAAATAAATTCTGAAAGGAAAACAACACTAATCCCTATTACACAATTACCTTGTTTGCTTAATGAAGTCTTTAAAATTACCTAGACTACTCAGCCTATCACTGTGTGGGATTTCACTGGTGATCTAATGTGATGACTAACAGCTTTACTGATCATGCCTTTGGTGGTATATTGAGACATTTGACACTAATTATGGACATTTGATTTGAATAAAGGGTGGTGGATGGTGGTATGCAAATTTGGCGTTTATTACAGCATGCAAATTTGGCGTTTATTACAGTAAATTTGTATCGCATGAAAGACATTTCTGATAAAATGGTTCAGTATGATGAAAAAGAAGACGAATTGTGTGGCGATAATTCAAGAATGAACTGTACATATACCATTCTGTGTGGTATGGCTGTTCTACATAAAAAATATTGTAGCTGGCATCAACAATATGAATGTAAATTTATTAAGGAAGTTAACATACCTGTCAGAATTGTTATGAATGAAAATTATAGGTTTTAAGTAATAATGTGGTGTTGGAACTTGCAAAGCCAAAATGCATTTTTAGTGCAAAATTCTAATCTACTGAGCTAATCTGACAGATGAAGAATTTAAAAGGCTATAGGAATATATTTCTGATTTTATTTTTGTGAAATTTGTGATATGTTATTTTTCCTTAATGGTGAAATGATGGCAGTCTATTCCCTTGCATGTATAATCCATAATTCTAGTATGCAATGTAGTAAATATAAGAAGGAGAAAATATTGTTCGTGACTATTTGCATCTACAAAAACAATTCACTTGCCATTATGTAAATGCTAGAAGATAGTGTCTGCACAGTTTATAGTGTAACCTCGATTTACTCTACAATTCAGAAGCTGTGTTGTATTGTGTTATAGAATATGGTGGTAATATTCGAAATTGATTTGGCATGTCGGCATGGTGTTATTTCTTTTTTCTAAGCAGTTTTGTTAACTGAAGAAGATAAGACTTAATTAGAGGAGTGTTGAATGTTCCCTATGTGGCATGCCTTAATTAGTTGTTAAATGCTTGAAGTTTTTTGAGTTTTCCATCCATTTATGATTTAATTTGATGAAATACTCTTTTGTAATATCCAACATAATTTGGTATGGAAGAGATGTATACAAACCATGATATTAAATCTTTAAAAAATATGTTGAGAAATGAATAGATGAAAATGTGCCTGGAAGTAATATTTCTTTGGTCCGAGCAGGGGTTATTATTTGCATATTAATCTGATTTCACCTGTTCCTATTTTACAATGAGATTTTGTTTTGCAGATGAACTCCTTTGAGCAACTGTGTATTAATTACACCAATGAGAAATTGCAACAGCTGTTTAATCACACAATGTTTATCCTGGAACAAGAAGAATACCAGAGAGAGGGCATTGAGTGGAAGTTTATTGATTTTGGACTGGATCTTCAGCCCACCATTGATCTTCTAGAAAAAGTAAAATAATTAGCATTTACTTGTGCTTAAAATATTTTGGAGATTGTTTTATTCAGTATTTAAGTCAGTCAGACATAATTTGATTCAAGCTAACAGTACGATGGAAATGTTATAAACTAAGAACTGTGTTTTCAGCCCCTGGGTATCCTAGCACTGCTGGACGAGGAATGCTGGTTCCCAAAGGCCACAGACAAAACATTCATTGACAAAGTCGTGGCACAACATTCCACACATCCCAAGTTCAGAAAACCAGATTTCAGAGCTGATGCTGATTTCAGCCTCATTCATTATGCCGGCCAGGTCTGTACATATAGTTTTGTCAATCAGTCTAAACTTGACCAACTTGACTCATTGATTACAGATTTCAGAAAAGATGCTACATCACCACGAATAATTTTAGTACAAATCATTATGCTTTGAAAAGTAAAATATGGAACAGAAAAGATCTGTTTGTATCTTATTTTCAAGATGACATCGATTAAAATATAAAATGATTCATTTAACTTCAAAGGTGGATTACTCTGCTAGTCAATGGTTAATGAAGAATATGGATCCACTGAACGAAAATGTGGTGTCTCTAATGCAGAATTCCTCGGATCCATTTGTCTCAGCAATATGGAAAGATGGTAATATTTGGTTTTTAAATGAATTAGAAGTTGATTCAGTAAATGTAACGAAGGACAATTGATGTATGCAGACAAATACAAAATCTTTATGATAAGTACCAAAGTTATTTAAGAGATTAAAAGTGACAATTACACTAACATTGTCCAAGTTACTTTAGCTACATTGAATAGTGTGGTTTCCAAGTTTAATGCTGATCCAGAGGTGTGAATCTTGAATTAAGGTTAAGTTTGCAAGGTCAAGTGCACAAGACAAACTTGATTTTAAAATCTTGACTGAGATACATTTATATCTTATGCACAATGTTTGGAGTTAGTTCAGACTCTAAATTTGGTATAAGGTATTTGTATCTTATTGAATGACTGCTAACTGAAAGGTGTATTCTGCAATTAAGCCATTTCCTCATGTGTGGAAAGGTTATGAGATAAATTATGTGTGACTTAGAAACACAGTATGCTGTATATAGTCACACAATTTTTCTGTGTTTTAACATTGAAGGAATGCTTGTGGTGTATTTTTTTCCAAACATCATGTTCTTGTTTTTTTTTGTTTTTTGTTTTTTTTTCATCTTTGGAACCAGTAAAATTCAAAGTACATTGCACTTTGTTCTTCAGCTGAAATTGTTGGTATGGGAGCCACTGCTGGTGGAGACACTATGTTTGGATCTCGAACAAGAAAGGGAATGTTTAGGACTGTTGGTCAATTGTACAAGGAACAGTTAGCCAAACTGATGGCCACGCTACGCAACACCAACCCCAACTTTGTGAGATGTATCATTCCAAATCATGAGAAAAAGGTCAGTCTATCATGGGTTGTGCATAGTACAGTGGAACTTCAGTTTCTTGAACACCGATATCTTGAATACCATGGATATATCAAAGTGATTCGGAAGTCCAAACCACTTATTCTCTTGAGTATTTTACCCTTGATATCTTGAATCCTCGAATATCTCAAAGTTTTATCTTGGTCCCATCGAGTTCGAGATAACGAGGTTTGACTGTATTGGAAAACAAAATCTGTTGATGAATGAATATTACAATCCTAAGCAATTAGAATTTCTTGTCCTTTTGAATATCATTGTTCTGTTTATTGTAAAGGCTGGCAAGATTGATTCTCCCCTGGTGCTGGAGCAGCTAAGATGTAATGGTGTACTGGAAGGAATTAGGATCTGTAGACAAGGCTTCCCCAACAGAATTCTCTTTCAAGAGTTCCGTCAGAGATATGAAATTCTCTGTCCAAATTGCATTCCTAAGGGATTCATGGATGGAAAGAAGGCTGTAGAAAGAATGGTAAGCAATAAAAAGGGAGGTACAGAATCTGAGTTAAACGCAGATTGTGTTATGTTTGACGTCAGATTTCTTTGAAGCATTAGCATATTAGCAAATGGAATTTTGCTTTAGGACAGGATGAAAACTAAATATTTCTGTTGTATTAGATTGCAGCCTTGGAACTGGATCCAAACCTGTACCGCATCGGTCAGAGTAAGATATTTTTCCGAGCTGGTGTACTTGCTCATCTGGAGGAGGAGAGAGATCTCAAATTAACAGATATCATTATACAGTTCCAGTCTCTGTGCAGAGGATTAATAGCCAGGAGGTACTAAAATCACATTCGATTTTATGCCCCAAGTCAATGATAGGAAGAAACATTGTTTTGGTCCGTCTGTCTCTTTCTCTATCTTCAACTTTAATCGTGGTCTGCTATTGAACCATATAAGATAAGTTTCATGATTGATGAACTGAAGGATTGAAATTGACTGATATTTATCATGGTTAAGGTCAAATTTGCCTCAACTGAATTTGGATATTTATTGGGGGGCATTGTATTAACTAGCAAGCAGATTCAGTGAGCATGTCCCCATTTCAAATTACATTTATTAGTGCCTTATCAGCAGAGCCAACGGGGATAACTAGTTTTTGGGGGGGGGGGGGGGGGGGACAATTTATAAAGAATCTTGGAAGGTCTCTGCAAAATCAATTTTAGAAATATGTTAACAAGAACATTTATTACTACATGTATATGTGAGTTTGAGAACTTTCGATCTTAAAAGCAGTAGGGGGGACCCATTCTGTAATGGACTTGTGTGAAACTTAATTGCTACATCATCCAAAATTGCTGCTGACTGCTGAAAGTGGTTAAACTGTATCGATAAAATATTCTTTTGATGGTGGCGGTTGAGTGATTGGCGACTTAAAAGGGGTGGTTGCTATTGTGGGTGTATAACAAAATTCTGCCACTTGGACTTGAAATTTTGTATGTTTTGCACATGATTGACAATGATATGTGTTGATATCAATTTGATATTTCATATGTTGAAAAAAGTTACATAACACATACGGTTCATTTAATTACCGTATATACTCGCCTATAAGTCGGTCCGTCTATAAGTCGGTTGTATTTTTTAGGGTTATTTTGTAGGAATTTGCCATTGACCCGCTTATAAGTCGGTACAAATTTTTGTCAGAATCGGTTGACAATTTCAAGTCAATGCTCTAGTGTTTTTACCTATGTTTCAACAAATATTTTGAGAAATTGATAATTATTGGGTGCTCAATATCCAAGCCATATGTGTTAGGGGTTTAAACACAACCCTTGATCAGTTATGGGCAATGATCCCTTGTTTATCTAAGCAATTATGGTCTCCTAATTACCAGTACCTGACACCGTGTTTACTTAGTGGCACGCGCCTCGTGAAAACTGTTACTGTGGGATTCCGGTATAATTCATTGTATCAACAATAGAGTTTTTAAGAGTCAAGAATGATGATCTAAATTATCTGTTAACAATATCATTTTTTTATGAAATATATTTCAGTGGGTATACATATGAATATTTCAATATTAAATCGGGTTCGTGATTCAATTTTACCGATAAACGATAAATGAGTTGAATTGAAAGTATTAGTTACGGGTAAATAATTTTTAACTAAACAAAAATATGTAAATACTTCTACTTTATACATGATTTTAAAATGCATAAACAATACACTATGTCTAGATATTTGTGAACAATAATCATTTGTGTGGTAGTCCATGATAATCGTCGGAGTTGTTTAAAAAAAAAAACCCACTACATTACGCCACCCAGAAAAATACCAATCTTCTTAGGACGCGCCTATAAATCGGACATAGAGTTTTGGACCAAAAATTGACTCTCAAAAATCCGACTTATAGGCGAGTATATACGGTATGCCAGATCACATTTGTTGATGGCCATATTATATACCTTTGGTTTTTTTTCTTCTTCTGTGAAATAGAAATTACCAGAGGCGATTACAGCAGCTTAGTGCAATCAGAGTTATTCAGAGAAATTGTGCAGCCTACCTTAAACTCCGGAACTGGGCATGGTGGAGATTGTTCACAAAGGTAAAACAGCATTCAGTTGCTAAAATAAAAATAGGAACAAATTGAAACCATTTTTTGGTATAGTGAAAGTGAAAAATACACCAATTGCCTCTCTTGCTGTAGGTGAAGCCGCTTTTGCCTGTCACTGGGCAAGAAGAGAAGATCTCTCAAAAAGAAAAAGAAGTGGAGAAATATAAGGAAA
>NC_079167.1:54040446-54175446 GCF_947568905.1 Ostrea edulis
TCAGGTTGAATTGGACAATGTTAGTAAACAACTTGAGCAAGTTGAAACTAAAAACATACAACTGAGCCAGAAACTCAGCTCCCTAGATGCTCAGCTTGTTGATGCACAGGTAAGCATTAAATGGAGAATAACTATCCATAAAATAACTCAAATTTTACATCACTACTAGAAATGATAGCATTTGTATTGCATATTTCATTCATGTAAGCAACTGGGTGGATACAATTGCAGGAACTGGCAAGTGACGAGACCAAAGCTAAGTTGTTGGCTCAATCTAAACTCCGCCAAGCTACTGATGATATTTCTGGTCTGAATGAGCGAATTGAGGAAGAAGAAGAAAATAAGAGGCAGTTGGAAAAACAAGTAGCAGAGCTGCAAGTCAAGGTAGGGCATAGCAGCATGGCTGGGAATTAACATGCATGTGCTATCAACACAACTAGTTTTTACATGCTTCATTATTTAGTGAAAAGTAAAATGCATAAAATTTAGAAATGAATGAATACAGTTGAAATTTAGTATGCTGAAGTTGGATGATCATACATGTTAATCAATATGAATATAGTTTGGTGAGCTGAAGAAGAAATCGGAGGAGGATGCACACCATGTGGAGAACTCTGAGGAGCAGAGAAGGAAGCTGATGAGGGAAGTGGAGGCCCTGACTGGGAAGCTAGAGGAGGCCAGAGCTTCAGCAGACAAATTTGAAAAATCCAAGAAAAAACTACAGGCAGAGGTAGGAACCTTCATGGTCTTAATTTTCATGGTATGCCAACAACATGCATTTTCAATGGTACAAAAACTGACAAACACATGGTACCCTTTATTCTCTCTTGAATAAAATTTCTTTGTTGATCATTTGATCTAAGGCCTGGCTCAATGACAAAAACACTGAAAATAGTTCAAATGAATTTACATCATTTATTTGTTGCTGTTTCATTTTAGTCTTTCATAGTAAACCAATTTTAATTTTATGTTTTCATGAATTGATGCTAAACAGTGATTTCACCAAATTAAGTATTCACATAATATAGAGAATCTTCAGTATTATTCATAGATTAATTTAATCAGCAAGTGAACTATGGGTTTTGTTTTCATCATGATTCATGAGTTGGTTATGAATTGGTCTGCAGGTTGAAGATTTAACAGTCGAGTTGGAGACACAGAAGTCAGCAACATCTAATATGGATAAAAAACAAAAGAAATTTGATCAAATGCTGTCTGATGAAAAGGCTGTTTCACAAAGGTCTGAATTACTGTCTTATGCAATATACTGATATAAAAGAAGAGAACCACTGAAAGATATACATGTAAAATGTTTTCATATACAGGGTTAAACTGAACATGTGCCCACTCACCAAATGGAGTAAAATTTGGGATGGGCTCGTAAATTTCATAACTTGTTTGCCCACAAGGCAAATCAAGGTATGGATAGACGCCTTATAATTTCAACTGGTTCAGCATTCCCCATATTGGCATGACTAAAATGTTTTAATGGAAGTCGCGATTAATTCTTTTGCTGATAAGTGTTTCAGTGACCTGTGATACAAAAACAAGCATTACAAGACAATTGCAATTGTTCCAAGTTTTAAATGTTCAGGAGAAGTGGCTGAGGTTTTCCTTCAGCTCAGGTGATGAATATGTCACGTTTTTTATATTTTTTTCTTCTTTCATTTTTTATGTTAAACTTTAAAAATATGACTCGTTCAATGTTGACAGTCAAAATTTTGATCTTCTGAATGCAAAGATAAGTGCAACATTTTAACTATGTGTTATTTAAAGAAAGACACGATTCTCTTTATGTTTACAAACAAACTAGTGAAATGTATATTTTGATTTAAAGCTTCTTAAATTTGCACAATCACAAACTTTTAGATGATACATTTTACCCAAAGAATACTGGAAATGTGATAGATATAATAAACTTAAGATCAATATCCATTTCTTTTGAATGCTCCGTAAACAATAACATACTTCAATCTTTGTTTACATGTTTACAAAACAAATAATAAACCCTCTTAAATGAGCTTCTGACCTTAATTTTTTTGTAAAACCTTTTAAAAAATACATTGGACGATTTTGATCATTAAAAGCGAAAAACAAAATAACGGAAGGGGGGGGGGGGGTGTCATATAGTATGCATTCATTCTATCACAATGATTAATCACTGATACCCAAGCATATTTTAACTATGAAAATGTTTTTCTGTTGGTTCACTTTTATAATGTGAGGTTGGTGGGGGTTTAGACTTTGATCATCGTTTTAAAAAAAAAATTATATAAGTATTTGAACAAACTATGAGAATTTGTTATATGACATGTCTCTGAACTTTATTTTTTCTTTCACGTATAAAAGAGAAATAAATTAAGTTTTAAAAAACATGTTCTTTACATTCTTTGAATATACATGTACATGAAAATATCAGATGAAGAAAGGACTTGTCAAATTTTCATTGGATGCAAACTGTTCATAAACAGTCCAGGATTTGCCTTGAAAAATTCCTAGTGACAACCCTGATACTAAGTATTGTAGATTGTGGGCAAACAGATTAAGCTGTGGGCTCCTGAATTTTAAACTTAAGGAACCCACATTACTAGTGGAAATTTGAGTGCAGTTCAAACCCTGATAAATTTCTACTGAACTTTCAGACTTGCTACGGAACGTGATAATGTGGAAAGAGAGGCTCGTGAGAAAGAGACCAAGATCATGAACCTGCAGAGGGAACTCGAGGAAATGAGAGACATGTACGAGAAGGCTGATAAAGGACGATTGGCATCTCAGCGTGAGCTCGAGGATCTCGTGTCTACCAGCTCAGACGTAGGAAAGAATGTAAGGCACATCATTCCTCAACAATTCTTTAACACGTGCTTTAACCTATAACGACATGCAGACCATTTTTCTGACTGTATTTGTGTGTGTTATTAACCTTGGGTTCATTTATGTACATTCTTGACAAATCATGTCCTTCAATAATAATTTCATTAATAAAGAGCCATAGTGCCTTTGATAGGCACTTTTAAGTCCTACCTACAAAATTTGGAATTCTAATATTTAAAAAAAAAAAATCTCCAATGTCTTATTGTGTGTGCAAAATGAAGTAGTGGAACCACTTTTAACTAGAAAAGTAAGACATGTTTGCTCCTTATTCTGTTGACAAGTTTAAATGTGACTGTTGAAAATCGATGAAATATATATTTAATTTTGGTTCCCATATTTACTCCTAGATTAACTATCTGGTTTTAATTAAACCTTCAAATTTTCACATTATTGGTGATGAAGTAAGGTAAGGAGTAGGCTTTTCCTATGGGCAATCATGAGTTTGATTCCCACTCATTCCATTTTTCTTTTATGAGGTAATTTTATTTGTTTTTTGTAATGACAGTGATAAAATGTTTAAAAAGATCTGAATGTGTTGATGTTTCATTTTCATTAATTTTTGAAAAAATAATTTGAGGTAATGGGAATAGCACATTAATGATTTGTTTACACCTGTTTATTATTTACATGAGAAATCTATTCATCGTGCGTGATAGAACTATGTGTTCTATGACATGTAGGTGGAACAAACATGTTCTTTACACCTGGAGTAGGATAAAAACTGAATGCATGAGTTTCAATTTGGTAGGTTCATGATTTGGAGAAGGCCAAGAGGACACTAGAGAGTCAGGTCGAGGAACAGAGAAATACAATTGAGGAGCTGGAGGATGAGCTACAGTGTTCAGAGGATGCCAAGCTGAGATTGGAAGTGAACATGCAAGCACTGAAGACTCAATTGGAGAGAGAGCTCCAGGGCAAGGAGGAGGCAGTGGAGGACCAGAAAAAACTTCTCCTTCGGCAGGTCAGTCACATGTTACTCTCAGGCAGATCAGTCACATGTCACACTCGGGTAGATCAGTCACATGTCACACTCAGGCAGATCAGTCACATGTCACACTCAGACAGATCAGTCACATGCCACACTCGGGCAGATCAGTCACATGTCACACTCAGGCAGATCAGTCACATGTCACACTCAGACAGATCAGTCACACTCAGACAGATCAGTCACATGTCACACTCGCGCAGATCAGTCACTTGTCACACTCAGACAGATCAGTCACATGTCACACTCAGGCAGATCAGTCACATGTCACACTCGGGCAGATTAGTCACATGTCACATTCAGGCAGATCAGTCACACTCAGACAGATCAGTCACATGTCACATTCAGGCAGATCAGTCACATGTCACACTCAGACAGATCAGTCACATGTCACACTCAGACAGATCAGTCACATGTCACACTCAGACAGATCAGTCACATGTCACACTCGGACAGATCAGTCACATGTCACACTCGGACAGATCAGTCACATGTCACACTCGGACAGATCAGTCACATATCACACTTGGGCAGATCAGTCACTTGTCACACTCAGACAGATCAGTCACATATCACACTCAGACAGATCAGTCACATGTCACATTCAGGCAGATCAGTCACATGTCACACTCATCAGTTCAGTCACATGTCACACTCATCAGTTCAGTAACAAGTCCCACTCAGTAGGTCAGTCATTCTTGGGCGGATCAGTTACATGTACATGTCGTTCTCCAATAGGTCGGTCACATTCATGCAGGTCAATCACATTTGGGCAGTTCAGTCGTATGTAACTAAGTAGGTGGTACACCAGTACATTTATACACTAGTGAATACAGTAAGTTAGTTGTACACTAGAGTTGTGCTATTTAATAGCATGGATTTGCGCTTGATATTTTCTGATAGAAAACTTTTTTGAAAATAGCCATTTAATTTTAGCCATGATACTGAAAGTGATGAGAAGATGTCTTCATGTAATAAATTCTGAATTTAGGTCTTTTAAACAATTTGAGATCAACAGAGGAATAGATGACCCCTATTGATTTTAGGATTTTAAGGTCAAACAATTCTGGACATAAGAAAATATTTTGCTCAGTATCTTGAGAGCCCTTTTGATGATGGACATCAAACTTGGTACACTGCTAATGTACTTCCTAAAGAGTAGTAGATTACCGCTATTGGTTATAAAGTCACAAGGGCAAAGGTCATGCATGACTTTGACTAATTATTTAAAAATTCATGCTCAGTATCTTGAGAGCACAAACTAATTATTTAAAAATTCATGCTCAGTATCTTGAGAGCACAAACTAATTATTTAAAAATTCATGCTCAGTATCTTGAGAGCACAAACTAATTATTTAAAAATTCATGCTCAGTATCTTGAGAGCACAAACCAATTATTTAAAAATTCATGCTCAGTATCTTGAGAGCACTGACTAATTATTTAAAAATTCATGCTCAGTATCTTGAGAGCACTGACTAATTATTGTGGTTGCTGCTGACTCCTGTTAGGTGTTGCAATGTTTTGTTGTAGTCCTTTTTAAAATGTCTCCGTGTCTTGCACTACACAAAATACGCTGCCAGAAAAGTTCATAATTTTTTATGCATTATAAAGTTTTCTTCATTTTGTGCTCTCTCTCTCTCTCTCTCTCTCTCTCTCTCTCTCTCTCTCTCTTTATCTCTCTCTATATGATGTATATACTGTATGTGTATATTTAAATAGATAGATACATAGACACACAAGTTATGTAACGTTATTTCATTGCTACCAGCTTAGAGATATGGAAGCTGAACTTGAGGATGAAAGGAAGCAGAAGGCAATAGCAGTAAATGGACGCAAGAAACTAGAAAATGACATGAAAGACTATATGCAGCAAGTAGAAATGGCAAACAAGGTGAAAGAAGATGCTGTAAAACAGCTCCGTCGCATTCAGGCACAAATGAAAGAAAACCAGCGAGAATTAGATGAAGCACGAATAACCAAAGAGGAAATGCAAGTTTCAGTGAAGGAAAATGAGCGCAAAATAAAATCTCTGGATGCAGACATTCTGCAGCTTCAGGAGGATCTGGCAGCAGCTGAGAAAGCCAAACGCAATGCTGAGGCAGAGAGAGATGAACTCCAGGATGAACTCAGTAGTAACACCACTGGAAAGTAAGTGTTCAAATATGTACAGAGATCTCCAATAACATACCATAGGAAAGTGCAAGAAAGGGACCTCGAATAGCATACTTAGTAGAAATGCCACTGGAAAGTAATTCTGTAGCATTAAAAAAGTTTTCTGTAGAAGTAGTAAAATGAACAAAGTCTCTGGATGCACTGATAAGTCAACAACCAGATTTTTTTACCAGTTTTATTATATAAACAAGGCAAATTATATTGAAGCTTTGAGATTTCAGTTCAGATGGGGCTTTGAATGTAGCCTTGACATAAGTGTAGTGTGAAAATATATTTGAATTTTTTTTCAATACATGTATTAAATATTGAGGTGGAGATGAAAAACTAAAGAGATATAAGGCCCTGAGTCATGCACAGGAAAAGTTGTACTGTAAATCAAAGAGTTTTGTAATGGTCATTGGATAGATATATAGCTCTCTGATGTATCTAATTTTTCTCCCAAAAGCTAGTTTTGCAAATATGTTATCTAGTGAAACTGCAAAATTAACAATCTGCACCATTCCCATAAATCTTTGAATTCATTTGGCAATGAAATGCTCATTTGCTGTAGAAATAATCATATTACTGGGACCTTTTTCAGATCAGCTTTGTTGGAGGAGAAGAGACGCATGGATGCTAGGCTCCAACAACTTGAGGAAGAACTTGAGGAAGAGCAAAGCAATAGTGAAATGTTGAACGATAAAGCACGCAAAGCATTGAACCAGGTAAATCTTAACATTCTGGAAGAAGACTTCACTGCTCAGACAAAATGTTATGTTATGATTTGTTAACTTTTCACATTTTCGACTTCCCAAGATCTAATGGGCCAATTTCAACCAATCTTGCTACAAAACATCCTTTGGTAAAGGGAATTCAGGTTTTAGGAAGGCCTCATCCTCTTCCAGTTAAAGGAAGAAAAATAGATCGGGGTTGTTTGAAGTCGAAAATGACAAAATATGTAAAAGCTTTCATTTATAATGCAAGTTCAAGGCTCTAAGTCATGAGCCCCACTAGTGATGAAATGATTGTCGCTGACAATCGATTGTCGATCCTTTTTGGCTCTTCAATTCCGATTATCGATTTTTAGGTCACCTGAATTCATTCAGGTGACCTATTGCTATCTGTTTTTGTCCGTCGTTGTGCGTTAACATTTGAACATTTTCAGCTTCTTCTCTGAAACCCCTGGACCAATTTCAACCAATTTTGGCATACAGCATCTGTGGGTGAAGGGGAACAAAAATTGTGAAATTCGTGGTCCCTGCCCCCCTGGGGCCTGAGGGGTGGGGCAAAAACCATCAAAATGAGTGTAATTTTAAAAAATCTTCTTCTTTACTCCTGGACATCAAGAAGCCAAACTGTGGGCATAATTATAATGAGCATTGAGCCCTCTACCAAAATTGTGAAATTCATGGCCCCTGGGGCAGGGGTTCTTGTGTTAGGGTGGGGCTCTATTGGTCATATAGTGAAAATGGCAAAAACCATCAAAATGAGTGTAATTTTAAAAAATCTTCTTCTTTACTCCTGGACATCAAGAAGCCAAACTGTGGGCATAATTATAATGAGCATTGAGCCCTCTACCAAAATTGTGAAATTCATGGCCGCTGGGGCAGGGGTTCTTGTGTTAGGGTGGGGCTCTATTGGTCATATAGTGAAAATGTAGAAATTCTTTGAAAATCTTCTCTGTCTCTGGGTATTAAGTAGACAAACTAATAGCATGGTAATGATGAGCAAGGATGCCTCTTTATACCCCCCGCAACAAGTTGTGGGGGGGTATACTGGAATCGAGTTGTCCGTCTGTAGATGCAATGGTTTCCGGGCTCTAAAGCATTATCCTTTCCACCTACCGTCACCATATCATATATATGGACTACCCATGGGATGAAGATGTTCCCTATCGATTTTGGGGTCAAAAGGTCAAAGGTCAAGCACACTGGACATTGAAGTAGCAATATGGTTTCCGGGCTCTAAAGTGTTATCCTTTCCACCTACAGTCACCATATCATATATATGGACTACTAATGGGATGAAGATGTTCCCTATCGATTTTGGGGTCAAAGGTCAAGCGCACTGGACATTGAAGTAGCAATATGGTTTCCGGGCTCTAAAGCGTTATCCTTTCCACCTACAGTCACCATATCATATATATGGACTACTAATGGGATGAAGATGATCCCTATCGATTTTGGGGTCCAAAGGTCAAGCGCACTGGACATTGAAGTAGCAATATGGTTTCCGGGCTCTAAAGCGTTATCCTTTCCACCTACAGTCACCATATCATATACTGTAAGTTGGTTTAATTCCACGTTGTTAAAATTTCACGATTTGTTACAAGGGTACCAATCGCGATGGTTTTATTTTCACGCTATAGGATTATTACTTTTTAAATTTCGCGCGCTCAGTCTCGGTGATATGTCTACTTTGTCACTGAGATGACCCGCAGTCTGCGACTAGTAGTATCAACTGCTGAGTAAAATTCACAAGAAACTTACGTTTTGTGTGGTCATTTAATGATTTCATTTTCAAGGTAGCCTTTGGAGAGTTAACATGTCTATTTTAAACTGGGTGAAAAATGTAAAGCTTGCGATAAAACCCCCAAATTCGATGTATCAACACGTACAAAATACAATGCCATGAAAACACATTTAAATCAGCTATTTTGAACAATTTAATAAATGAATTAAGATCAATTATCTTCTCAATTATCCTTTGGTGCTAAGTAGGCGCCAATTAAAGGTGTCGGCGACAAGCGTCAAATAACTGTGGTAATAGCGGCAACGATGTCTGGTATATTGCTCCCTACCCAACTTTTGTATCGGGGTCTCACTGATAAATGTCACCCCTCTTTCAACTTTCCTAAAGACTGGAACATATTTCACAGCGAACACCATTGGGGCAATGTAGAAATAATACATACACTGTAGATATATTGAGAAGATCACCGTCCCCCATGTTGAGCGCGTGCGAGACGAGTTGGATTTGCTTTTAAGGCAAATCTTTTGATGTTTATATAGCTCACGAAGACAAAGCCTTACTTACTATGCTGGAGGAAAAGGGAATTCAAGTGGTGTTCGTCCCCACTGCGTGTACGAACAACCTGCAGCCTCTTGATATTCAGATTAACGGACGATTTAAAACGCGTTTAAATCCGAATTCCAGACATGTTATGCAAATGAAATAAAAACTTCTCTAGAAACAGGTTTCGACATTGAGGATGTTGAAATCTACTTGCGGTTGTCGAAATAAAACCGACCCACGCTAAATGGCTTGTGATATACTGGGTCAAGACAAGGAAGTCATAACAAGGGCTTTTGATAAGGCCCGTATATTATTCAATGCGACCTGCAGTGTAAAAGCAGTTAAGAGTATACAAGTACATGTATACGAAATTGTCAAATTGTGTGTATGCATTCATATGTTAAATGATGTAACTATTCAATACTTTCCCCAAGCTGATCATAGTATCCCGTTCACAAAAATAAAAGTTATCTCTCTTTGTTTTTAATTATAGCCGCATTCAAATATTTTTACTTCCTTATTCACTATGGGTTTAATTTCGCGAAGAAAAGATAAATCGTGAACATAGTGAAATTAAAACCATCGTGATTATTTCCCAATCTACAGTATATGGACTACTAATGGAATGAAGATGATCCCTATCGATTTTGGGGTCAAAAGGTCAAAGGTCACGCACACTGGACATTGAAGTAGCAGTATGGTTTCCGGGCTCTAAAGCGTTATCCTTTCCACCTACAGTCACCATATCATACATATGGACTACCCATGGGATGAAGATGTTCCCTATCGACTTTGGGGTCAAAAGGTCAAAGGTCATGCGCACTGGACATCGAAGTAGCAACACTCAGAAAAGAGGTAGTTTATACCTATTACCAACACCCTTTGGGAGATTGGGGTAAGCGGGGGGTATTCTTAGTGAGCATTGCTCACAGTACCTCTTGTTAAAAATTGTGAAATTCATGGCCCCTGGATCAGGGGTTCTGGTGCTAGGGTGGGGCTCTATAAGTCATATAGTGAAAATGCATTATTTCTTTGAAAATCTTCTTCTCTGTCCTTGGGTATTAATTAGACAAACCAATAGCATGATTATGATGAGCAAGGATGCCTCTTTCAAAATTGTGAAATTTATGGCCCCTGGGTCAGGGGTTCTGGTATTAGGGTGGGGCCCTATTGATCATATAGTGAAAATGCATTTTATTTCTTTGAAAATCTTCTCCTCTGCTGCTGGGTATTAAGTAGACAAACTAATAGTGTGATAATGATGATCAAGGATGCTTCTTTCAAAACTGAAATTTATGGCCCCTGGGTCAGGGGTTCTGGTGCAAAGGCGGGGCTGACCACATAACTATTCATTGTTTCTTCCATCCAAAAGTAAAATTCTTATATTTAAAACAAACCTAATTCAAACATTGGAAGGTTGTTACATGATACTCAGGTGACCTATAAGGCCCCTGGGCCTCTTGTATTTTTCATAATCGATTGTCGCCCGTACACTATTTGATAACTAATCCGAGATTCTTCTGACTATTTTGATAAACTTTATATATGTATGTCCCAACCCAGGGAAACCCAAGTCTGGATTTTTTTTCTTACAAAGTAAAGCCAATCTGGATAAAAACACATTTTATTTCTTGTTAGGCCAAGTAGACTAATATCTAGATGTGTGCATGTTGCACTTATCTGGGCATAAAACTAAAAAGAAATAACCCCAAAAATAATAAACATTTATCAACTACATGTAAATACCGATTATATCAATCATTGATCGATACAGTTCTTCCGATTGTTATCGATTATGAAATTTTTCTGATTATTCAACCACTAAGTCCCCACTGCAACCCCTGCTTCTGAGATTTCAACCATCTCAATTTTGAATGATTTCACAACATTTTACCCACAAAATTAATTTTCTGATTCTAAAAAAAGTGTCTGGTTTTATAAATACATAGTATTTCAGAAATGCCTACACTTCTCAATAACCACTCCAACCATCCATCCCATTTTCAGTCCTTTTTTAGCATTGTTGCATTTATTTCTTGGAAATTTAGGTAGAACAGCTCAACACCGAACTCAACACTGAGAGGTCCCTTACTCAGAAGATGGAGAATCAACGATCAACACTGGAGAGGCAGAACAAAGATTTGAAAGAAAAACTAGCTGAACTTGAGAACCAGATCCGAACTCGCACCAAGGCCACCATCGCTGCCCTGGAGGGCAAGGTTTCTAATCTTGAGGAGCAGCTTGATGTAGAGACCAAGTAAGAAAGAAGATTTCTTTTTTGGTTCACTTAAGATTGAGTTCTCTGAGCTCTCTGACTAAAGTTTGTACATCTGTCAACTGTATACTTCCCGTTTTTATACGCCCGTCGAAGAGGGGACGTATTATGGTATGGCGTCGTCCGTCTGTCTGTCCGGACCTTGTGGGCAGGATACAGACTGAACCATAAGCCTTAGGACTTTACAACTTGGTACATTTGATCACCATGATGAGAGGAAGATGCCTATTGTTTTTCAAGGTCATAGGTCAAGGTCGTAGTATCACTTTTTAGGAAAACCTTGTGGGCAGGATACAAACCGAACCATAAGCTCCAGGATATTATAACTTGGTATATTTGATCATCATGATGAGAGGAAGGTGCCTATTGTTTTTCAAGGTCAAAGGTCAAGGTCGTAGTATCACTTATTAGGAAAACCTTGTGGGCAGGATACAAACCGAACCGTAACCTCCTGGATATTATAACTTGGTATATTTGATCACCATGATGGCAGGATACAAACCGAACGTAAGCTCCAGGATATTATAATCTGGTATATTTGATCATCATGATGAGAGGAAGGTGCCTATTGTTTTTCAAGGTCAAAGGTCAAGGTCATAGGTTTACTTAGTAGGAAAACCTTGTAGGTATACAGACCGAACCGTTGGGGCTAGGAGTGTCAAATTTAATATGCATATACCTTATTCCAATTGGAGGAAGCCTATTGTTTCTCAAGGTCAAAGGTCAAGGTGGTTGTAGCAGGATTTCAGTATACTGTACCTGTACTTATACTTAAGCACTAACTGTTTCAAGCAAAGGTGTGTGGCATATTAGCATATTTATGAAGTAGCGCATTCTAAGGCTATCCCTCTTTATATCTTGATATCCATTTCTACAAGCATAATAATGAATTAGCTCACAGAGGACAGTGCTAACTTCACTAAAATATGAATCCCACTAAAATATGTTTTCCTAGAGCAAAATCTACGGGCGTATTATGCCACATTGGCATTGATCTTGTTTACTGTAGGGTCAATTAGAACCAATCCGAGTCCAAAGCTTCCTTAGGTAAAGGGGATTCAAGTTTGTGTAAATGAAGGTCCACGCTAGGGCTGGGACGATTCAGGGTTAGCTCGATTCGGTTCGGTTTCGATTCAGAACAGCACGGTTCGGTTATTTTCGATTCGGTTCATGTTAGATCCAATTTATCTAATGACACCACAAAAATTAACAATTTTAATGAGTAGCATATTTGATTTGATTTAATTCAAGTTATATAACTATATGTTGTCATTTGTAAACATCATATCTATTCATAATGGCATTTTATAACTTTGATAGAAAAAAGAAAACACTGACAGTCTATCAAAATTTGTTATATTAATGTGCTGCATAAGTTTTGGATTATTAAACAAATCTATAGTGAATCTAAAATGTATATGATATTGTTTTCATTGATATGCAAAAATTCAACAATTCTATCAATTGAGAGTCTTTGAAAATCTCTCCTTTATTGATTTACTTCTCTCATGTTAACTGTCAACAGTTACTTACGATGTTGATTTCACTCCACCACTGACAGAAATGCTATATGTCATGTAAAGATAAACTGCAATGATCTTACGGACCATATTCTGTTGGTATCTGAGTGGTGAAAATGCTAACTCTTAACACAGTAGTGATTTAAATCTCCGTTGCATAAAAAACCACGTTTTCAACATCACTCGGACGCCATATTTGTTGTTTTGGTGTAAGTAAAATCTAAACCGAACCGAACCGAAATCCGGAATTTGTAATCGGTGCATCGAATCGAATGGTATGAATCGCGGTGCACCGAAATTTTCGGTGCACCGCACAGCCCTAGTCCACGCCCTCTTCTATAGGGAGATAAATAAGAAAAAATTGTTTAGTAATCTTCACAAGAACCACTCTACCAGTGAAAAACTTGCATTAAACCTTGGTTTAATGTTTTATGTAGGAATAAATATGAAAAGGTTTTTAGCTCACCTGAGCTGAAAGCTCAAGTGAGCTTTTCTGATCACCCGTATTCCGGCGTCCGTCCGTCCGTCTGTAAACTTTTCACATTTTCAACTTCTTCTCAACAACCACTGGGCCAATTTCAACCAAAGTTGGCACAAAACATCCTTAGGTAAAGGGAATTCTAAATTGTTAAAATAAAGGGCCAGGCCACCTTCCAAGGGGAGATAATCAAGAAAAGGTAAAAATAGGGTAGGGTCATTAAAAAATCTTCTTCTCAAGAACCACTGAGCCAGAAAAGCTGAGATTTATATGAAAGCTTCCTTATATAATGCAGATTCTCAATTGTTAAAATCATGGCTCCCGGGGGTCGGATGGGGCCACAATAGGGGATCAAAGTTTTACATACAAATATATAGGGAAAATCTTTAAAAATCTTCTTCTCAAGAACCACTGAGCCGGAAAAGCTGAGATTTATATGAAAGCTTCCTTATATAATGCAGATTCTAAATTGTTAAAATCATGGCCCCCGGGGGTCGGATGGGGCCACAATAGGGGATCAAAGTTTTACATATAAATATATCGGGGAAAATCTTTAAAAATC
The DNA here is from genome assembly GCF_947568905.1 of Ostrea edulis. Lineage (NCBI taxonomy): Eukaryota > Metazoa > Mollusca > Bivalvia > Ostreida > Ostreidae > Ostrea > Ostrea edulis. The sequence continues at coordinate 54,054,305 of NC_079167.1, forward strand.
TTCTTCTCAAGAACCACTGAGCCGGAAAAGCTGAGATTTATATGAAAGCTTCCTTATATAATGCAGATTCTAAATTGTTAAAATCATGGCCCCCGGGGGTCGGATGGGGCCACAATAGGGGATCAAAGGTTTACATATAAATATATCGGGGAAAATCTTTAAAAATCTTCTTCTCAAGAACCACTGAGCCAGAAAAGCTGAGATTTATATGAAAGCTTCCTTATATAATGCAGATTCTAAATTGTTAAGATCATGGCCCCCGGGGGTCGGATGGGGCCACAATAGGGGATCAAAGTTTTACATACAAATATATAGGAAAAATCTTTTCCCCAAGAACCACTAAGCCAGAAAAGCTGAGATTTATATGAAAGCTTCCTGATATAGTACAGATTCTAAATTGTTAAAATCATGGCCCCCGGGGATCGGATGGGGCCTCAATAGGGAGTCAAAGTTGTTGTTTTGTTTTTTTTTGGTTTTTTTGTTGTTGTTGATATAGTGCAGATTCAAGTTTGTTAAAATCATGGACCCCGGGGATTGGATGGGGCCTCAAGGGGGGCATCAAAGTTTTACATACAAATTTATAGGAAAAAATCTTTTAAAATCTTCCTCTCAAGAACCACTGAGCCAGAAAAGCTGAGGTTTATATGAAAGCTTCCTGATATAGTGCAGATTATAAGTTGTTAAGATCATGGCCCCCGGGGGTCAGATGGGGCCACAATAGGGGATCAAAGTTTTACATACAAATATATAGGAAAAATCTTTTAAAATCTTCTTCTCAAGAACCACTGAGCCAGAAAAGCTGAGATTTATATGAAAGCTTCCTGATATAGTGCAGATTATAAATTGTTAAGATCATGGCCCCCGGGGGTCGGATGGGGCCACAATAGGGGGTCAAAGTTTTACATACAAATATATAGGAAAAATCTTTAAAAATCTTCTTCCCAGAACCACTAAGCCAGAAAAGCTGAGATTTATATGAAAGCTTTCTGATATAGTGCAGATTCAGGTTTGTTAAAATCATGCCCCCCTGGGGTAGGATGGGGCCACAATAGGGGATCAAAGTTTTACATACAAATATATAGAGAAAATCTTTAAAAATCTTCTTCTCAAGAACCATTGGGCCAAAGAAGTTCACATTTACATGAAAGCTTTCTGACATAATGTAGATTCAAGTTTGCAAAAACCATGGCCTCCAGGGGAAGGTTTGGGGCCATAATAGGGACTACGGTTTTACATGCAAATAGATATGGAAAATCTTCTGATATGGACCAAGGTGACTCAGGTGAGCGATGTGGCCCATGGGCCTCTTGTTTAAATTTTTATGAGGAACTACATGGGTACTCTTTCCTTAGCAACCATATTATGTAGATTCAAGTTGTTTGCACCGTGACCGGTAGGGCAAGGATAGGGCCACAATAGAGGTGTAAAGTTAAACTGCATAGCTGGAAAAAGTAACTGCTAAACGGAATTTTGTAGCCCATTGGTTTCATAGTTTACTTCAATAACAAGTTGGTTACTGTGTGTTCCAAATGAAAATGGTTGTAATGTATCTGAAATAATAACAAGGTCATCATCCTTCTTCAATGATTTGTTCATTGCTTCAGGGAAAGAACTCAGCTGCAGAGAATGCTTAGAAGACAAGATAAGAAACTGAAAGACCTCGCCATTCAAGCAGAAGATGAACGACGCCACGCTGATCAATACAAAGAACAGGTATAGAGTGCTTGTTTTCGTAGCAAGTTCTCCGTCCGTAGCCACAAATATCACTGTTCCTTTGGAAACTTTACGATTGAATGCTTTGATATTTGATTTTTAGGTTGACAAGATGAACAATCGTGTGAAGGCTCTAAAGAGACAGATAGATGAGGCAGAAGAGGAAATCACTCGTGTTAATGCACAGAAAAGAAAACTGCAACGAGATCTGGATGAACAGATGGAACAGAACGAGTCAGCCTCCAGGGAGATTTCATCCCTGAAGAAGTACAGGTAAGAAATACTATCTACCTGATCAGTGAGTGACAGTAGCTATAGAGAAGTACAGGTAATATATACTGTGTGTACGTACTGTCTGGTCAGTAACAGTAGCTACAGAGAAGTACAGGCAATATATACTGTGTATACGTACTGTCTGGTCAGTAACAGTAGCTACAGAGAAGTACAGGTAATATATACTGTGTATACATACTGTCTGGTCAGTAACAGTAGCTACAGAGAAGTACAGGTAATATATACTGTGTATACGTACTGTCTGGTCAGTAACAGTAGCTACAGAGAAGTACAGGTAATATATACTGTGTATATGTACTGTCTGGTCAGTAACAGTAGCTACAGAGAAGTACAGGTAATATATACTGTGTATACATACTGTCTGGTCAGTAACAGTAGCTACAGAGAAGTACAGGTAATATATACTGTGTATACGTACTGTCTGGTCAGTAACAGTAGCTACAGAGAAGTACAGGTAAGAAATACTATGTGTTCTTTCTGTCTTGTTGCAGAACAAACTAACAAAATGTAATAACGTAATAGGTGAAATAACAATGATCAGTTCTAAATTCTTCTCCCAGGTAATTTGTTTAGTTTGTAAGAATGAGAACTTTTTGCTTAGCATAAGGTAGTCCACCATCTTTAGAGCATGTGTACAAGTGTGATCCTTGTTTCTTTCATTTGATTGTTTGGGTATATTGCCACAGGAAAAGATTAGGAAAGTGTTGATGGTATTATGACATGACCATAAATCTTTTGTATAGAAACAAAGTACCAAACACCTGAGTAGCCATTGTATGAAGCCCTTGGTAAGATGTTATAATCATTCTAGATGTGGCACAGCATATTGACAGGGAGGGGTGTGAATTAACACACAATTTCACATGTAAATGTATATTTGAACATAATGTTTTATTTGGTCCTTTCTAACAATATATTAGACATTCTTCAAAATTATTAAATTGTCCCAAGTTCCTGATGTGTGATGATGATTTTTGAAATGATTAAACTTTATGCAAAATTCACCTCGCATTACCCATTATAGCAATGCATTTTAAATGCTGATGAAATAAACACCATGTAAAATTCAAATCATGGAATTTACTGAAGTTTTCCAAAATGTCATCTGTTAAGCTCAAAATAGAGTACACTTGGGTAAATACATTGCTTAATGTTAAATGCATGTTGTAAAGCTTTTTCTTAAAATGCGATGGTTGTAATGGAATGATGTTGTAAGAAAAGTTCTATTTGGTTCTGTTATGGTTGTCGTAGTCATTTCGGCATCACAGCTGGTAGTTATAAAGAGGTGTATTGCCTATAGCATTGCTGACCTATTATGAGAATATTTCTCCACAGTGGGAAAATAATTTTCTTCATTTTTCATTACATTAACCACATTTACAATTAGGAGCTCATAGAATGCATTATAGAAACCCTAAAAGTCTTTTTTTTTTTTTTTTTTTTTTTTTTGAATGAGAGTAGTGCTTTTTATTTACATGCCAAGTAAGTCCACAAAAATGCTTTCATAGCAAATCCACAAGGATGAGATGAGTCCTGCATCAGGTTATGTTGTACACTTTGTGAGTAAAACTATTGTGTGATTTTGTTAGTAGTTACCAACATCAGCAGACCACCGATTCTGACTGGTAAGTAAAGATGAGGACAGCATGCTTCCAGCTGTAATCTTCAAATTAGTCCGCCTCTTACTCCACAACTTTAGTGTTACACTGTATATATATGTACAGGTTCACCCAGAGTATCTCCAGCATCAATCATACGTCAATCATCTTTTTATTTTCTTTCAGAGATGCCTAGTAAGAAACATTTATTGCTGTATATCATTCTTTGATCACTAATTGGGTCACTAAAGGTTTAAATGATGTTTAGCTTCCTGCATGACTAAGTCAAGTTTGTCAGAAATATAGTAATTTTGCCAAAGATCTATTCAGTGTTAAATCTCAGAACTCTGCATACATGTAGCTTATTAAATGACTTCATAATATTGTAACATCTTTGCTCCTTGGGCCTTGTCTAAAAATTTGGATGCATGTAGCTTTCCTTGCTGATACTTGTCCTTGCCCTAATGAACTACATTATTACTGTAAAGCCTTTAATCAAGTTCTGCCCACTGAATACAGTGCATTGTTGATTTCAGCTATTAGTGGGCATTTTTTCTTTTGCTTTACACGATTGTAAGGCAACTTTGTAGTGACATGTATGTTCAGTAAATTGTAAAACCTTTACAATTATTATGCATTTTACATAAAACCATTTCTGTAGTAAAGATTTGGATGATTGGTTTTTTACAGACCCAGTGCTACAGCTCGACCAGCACGTTCCATGTTGTCATCAATCAAGACGGATCTGGGTGAAGATGATATAAGCGCCGACGAGAATCCAGAAAACTCGGAGGTCTAGTGTTCTGTGTACTGACTGATGCATCATTAGTCTTCCTCTCTATATCACACCATACCTTTCTCTTCTACTGTGTATACTTGATGGACGTACACCAATATGTAGTAGTGGCTGTATATAATCTCTGTTATTGTATTTTGTTGCCTAGTAATGTTACATAGTAAATGATAAATATGGGAACAGTTTTTTTCTTCTTCATTTTTTTTAAAAACATATTTTTAAGAAGCATTTTTAATCTTTATCAGAAATTTCATAGGCATGATAAATTTCCAAGAGTTCATCAGTTTTTGTGCAAACGTTATCACTTTTTTGTATGTTCAATGCTATTGCAACTTGCTGCCGTGTAATCTCAGATGCTAGGAACCAGTAAGGGGATGTCTGTTATTCATTTTTATTGCAACAATGTTAATAGAAATGCGAGGACCAAATGTTATTCATGGATATGGTTATGATTTAGTGAATGTGTCATGAACAAATTTTTTCTTCATTTTTTTTTTGGTCGTTTTCAGTTTTGTTCAAGTTAAATTGTCTTTACCTATGTGCTTGACAAATTCCATTGGCTTCTTGTATAACAATGTGATATTTATGTAAACATGGATCTTTATCGTCCGTGTCTTCCTTTTTTGCATTTAGTATATTTTTACATAACTGTGATGGGAATTTGCCTTTTAATTAACAAGTAATTTTCTCCTAATAACATGAAATATACTAGGACTATGCATATACTATTAGTTTTGAAAATTAACTGAGTTCTTGCAAAATTGATAAATAACAAAAATTTACGAAATTGAAGAACTTTCATGAAAATTGAAATTTAAGATGTCATATGCTTATAGCTAGCTATTAAAATATATTATTAAAGTTATGGTGAAAGCTTTGCTATATGGAAGCATTAAAATAAATAAAATATTACCAACCATGTGTTTTAATTTATGAGACTGGAAACGGAGTGCCATGGAAATGATTCTATGAATGGCAGTGTCCTTCACTATATTTTATACTTCTCACCCTCCAAAGGATAGGTGTGAGATATGTTATTTAGTACTACAGCAATACATATCAATAACTGCTGTGGTCTTTAAAGAGGTCCACGGCGGGCTTTTTATGCCCGTTATGATATGGTCTGGGCATATGGTGTTGCTCGTTTCTTTCCATCATATTTTCCGGACCTTGTTTACTAAGTTTTGATATGTGAGCTGTCTATGGTGACTAATAGTAATGCTGTACTTGACCTTGAAGTAGCATACATTCACGTGCGACATTCAATAATTGCCGTAGATGGAGATTTACTTCAGAAATATACATAACTTCTATGTAAATGTAACAAAAGGAAGTAACGTGGAGCGTTGTAAGGTTTTGTCGGAGCCTTTTTTATATGCCCCTCTTTAGACAGGAGGTATTGTGGCACAATGTCTATTCGGGGATTTCTGTTTTCATTTCTCCATCGCATATCAAGCTGAAACGTGCTATGTGTAGGTGATTATGTATCAAATTGATCCATTTCGACTTCTCTTAAGAGGCAGGAGTTTTGCCCCTTTATTTGAAAAATTTAGGCGATATGGAGGGTACATAATTTGTCTAACTCCTCCCCCAGTTTTCAAGGACCTCCTAATAGTGTACATGGGTTTTCAAGATGTAGATTTTGATTTTCTTCAGTTTTTGAGAAAATTACACTTTGAATGTCAGTTTTGAGAAAATATTACTGGAGAATACATGATTTGTCTGACAAACAAGCGAGGATCTTATTTTAGTGTTTGCATGGGTATTGAAGATGTGCATGTGGCAAGGATTTTGATTTTCTTCTATTTGTTTAGAAAATTACAGTGCTGAACGTAGTCAGTTTTGAGGAAATATTAAAAAGTAAGTGTATAATACGTCCTTATAACCAGGGGGGCGTGGAATTTTTTCCAGAGGCAGAGGGTCGAAACTTCTGAATTATAGTGATTTTAAGAGTACAATTTAACCATATAATTAGCCTTCATAGGTGAAGTTACATCCCCTCTTACAAACAGAAACACACCTTTATCAACACTACTCAAATGAGGCAAAATTCATCATTAGTAAATTTCTTTCTAGTCAAAGTTATTTGCTCTCATTGAGCTGTGATTTGAGTCCATTTATTGGTATTTCTTGGAATTGAATTCCCCCTACACACACCTCATAGGCGGATCCAGAATTGTTGAAAGGGGGGTCTAGCACTTGATGGATTAAAGGAGGCTTTAAAAACAATCAATGAATTTTCCAAACATGCAGGATCGTGAAGCTAAACGTGGATAAAACTAAATGTATATTGACAGGTCGACGTAGGTTGCATCGTAACATAAAAAAAAATTCAGTGAATAAAAGTAAATACATCATATGTAAAATGCCTTGGAATATATATTGGTGTAGATAAAGAAGACTGTTACAAAAGAAACTGGATTGATAAAAGTGAAAAAATGCAAAAACTTTTTGAGTCATGGAAAAAGAGAAGATTTACAATTGTTGGTAAAACTGAAATAATTAATACTTTAGGCATAAGCAAATTCATTTATGTTGCATCTATCCCACCTCTTCCCAGTGAAACAGGTGCATGGGTTCAGGAACGAATAGCATACATGAGTATATTTTTGTTGAAAATTTCTCTAATGCATGTCACAATGTCTTGCATACCCCTAAATTCCAAAATAACTCAAAATAAGCCTTTTTAATGAATACCCTTAATATCCGGTATTTATAAAAAGGGCTTATTTTGGACTTAAGGGTATGCAAGACATTGTTGATATGCATTAAAAAGATGTTCAACAAACATACTTATAACTCGACTCATGTAGCTTATTCGGGGGGGGGGGGGGGGGGGGGGTGAACTGAAGCACTTGTGAACTAAAAATTATAATGTAATTAGCGGTATATTCATTATCGTGTGTTAAATCAGACCAGTAGCCAGCTAGCAATTTCAAAAAGGGGGAGGGGATGTGAAAAGTAACTGGGAACAAACCACCCATTTTAGTGTTTGACCAAATATCCACAGGCACCTGAAGTATCGACACTACTACCAACACCAGCACCCCCTCCTTCATTCTGTTATTTTTTTTTTGGCGGCGATAATTTCTCCGAGATGTGTGGATTCCTTGTCTATCCCATCCCAATTTCGATTTATATAATCGTTTCACGCTTTTTGAAAGCTTTAAAAATTGGCCTTCTACTATCTTCAATTATTTGAGTTTATGTTAATTTGGCGCTCCACGAAGGGTGGGTGTCCAGTCGGGCGGGCGGCGTCCACAACTAGCTTGTCCGGTCTCTAACTTTCATACTGTTTGGTGCATCTTTGTGAGACTTACATAACATGATCACATCAAAAAGAGGAACGTTCCTATTTATTTTGAGGTCCAAAGGTCAAGGTCACCTTTTCACTAAATGCCATAGATTTGAGCTTGTCCGATCTCTAACTTTCATACTACTAAGGGCATCTTTGTCAGACTTGCATATTTTGATCACATCCAATGCATGTTTATCAGACTTCAAATCCTGATGACATTCAAGATTCATGTTGCTTTTGAAATCCAAAGGTAAAGGTTATTATCACACTACTTACCTATTGCGGCCATTCAAAGCTTCATACTTATAAACTATATTAAATACGTGCATGTTTTTACTTCGTGAATGCAAGCGTGCATAATTTTATCGGAAATGTTCATCTTCACCTTCACAAATTAGGGTCATTCCAAAGAACACATTCCAAACTGCAACTCGGCCATGCGCATCTTTGATGCGTTTTAGCGATTTTTTTAAAAAGAAATGTTTCGATGTTTGGTAAACATATTAGGAGAATAAGCTTTCTGTCATATTTTAAGTTTATATGCATGTACCCTCTAACCTTTAATCTATTGTGACCTACGTTTTGGTTGGTTAATTTGAATTTTGAATTTCGAAATTCGAATCCCGTATTTTGAATTTCGAATCTCGTACTTTGAATTTCGAATCTTGAATGAGCCTTCTGGGCTTTCGTACTATACAGTTATTCATTATGTGTGTATAATATTAGAGCAAGATATAATGCATATTTCTCCTATTTATGTAAAATACGGATTTAGGGACTTTATGTATTTTGACATTCACATTTTAGAATCAATTATTATAGCTATGATTTGATTTTCCCTCTTTTTATAGTACACACTGATTTGTTGTACATCGGGGCATCAGTGTTCTACAAACACATCTTGTTGGGTAACATTTTTCCATTGACTTTTCAAGTAAAGATTTGTGAGTAATGCAAAAATAAAGGTGGTTTCATAGGGAAATATAGGTAAATTTGTTTTTTAAGCATTATTGAAACATTTACAAATAGGTATACAACATTCTTTTGGGGGGTGGGAGGTGGGGGGGGGTCTCCTTTTTGTTTTGTGACTACCGTGAAGCTGCACGTCTACATTACGGCTACGGATTCTGTTGTATAAAAACCACAAACGCACTATATACGTACGTATGCGATTCTTGTTTTCAATATGATTATATATAAACATAAAGCTGAATCCTCACATGATTTTCGAGAATTTTGTGGATATATATCAGAATAAAAAATATATGTACAAATTCTTTTCTCTGCTTTGAAAAAGAGAGAGCAAAAAACAACAAACAGAGCTAACAGACGCTAATCCACGTTGTTCACCTATGATAGTCTGTCATTCCAAAGAAATCGTTCATCATTTGTTAAAGCATGTAAATGTCGCACAAAAGGAGCATAGAATTTATCCAACAAACGCCTAGTTTCTGACATCATGGCAGCGGATTTCTTCTTCCTTCTTGTTTTGTACATCCGTGTGCCGTCTGATATTTCTTTTAACTTTTCTTCTGGAAGTTCTTCTGTCAAAACGATTTGGAAATGTGCTCAAGATTAAGGACAACAATATCATCCCACCACCACCAAACAAAAAAGGGAGAGGGTTAGGTTTTAGTCAGTCCCACCGTCTCACTTAATAAGTAATGAAACTATCTTTATAGTACGAATATAACAGACCAATGCAGAAATTACCTTAAGCTCTGTAGAATGGGTATCTTTACAATCAGCTAACAGAATTTACCCCCACCCCTCCTTACAAACAACCTAGAAATTCATTCCAAATTTAATTTTTAATTCACTAATTGAATTGAAACATATACGTACCGCGTTATGTCAGAAAAATACTGGTAAATGTGATTGTTTAAAAATTATATCTGGTACAAAGTCGTACTATGACCCTGGATCAAGGTCACGATCATTGGGAGAAAACATTTGCCAGTCCGAGCCATTAATTCATTAAATGCTTATGAAATGTCTGAAGCACCAAATTAACATAAACTCAGATAATCGAAGATGCCTTCAATTATTTGACAATGACAATGAAGATATCATCAATTCCATAATTGCGCACAATAATTGAATTGATGAGAGCAATAATTTATTTGATGTACGCATTGATGAGAGCAATAATTGATTTGATGCGCGCATTAGTTCAATTGATGAGAGCAATAATTGATGTTTTGCGCACACTAATTCAATTAATGAGGGCAATAATTGATTTAATGCGCTCGTCAATTCAATTATTGCATTCATCAATTCAATTATTGTGCACGCATCAATGTGGTGGAATTATTGCTCACAAAATTGCATTTGGAATTCGGTATAAATGATTTGATGATCTCTATAATTCAATTAAAGATATATTTATTTATTTACAATGTTTTTATAGAATGAGTTAATACGCGCATCAATTCTTTTAAAGGAAACAACAATGCTGAATTAAAGATATCTCTAGTTTTTTAGTTGCTCTCTAAAAGAATTATTGCTCGCATCAGTTGAATTAATTATATCATTAATTCAATTGAAGAGAGCAATAATTCAATTATTGCAAGCATTAGATGAATTAATGTGAGCATTAACTGAATTATTGCCTTCTTCAATTGACTGTTACCCACTTCAATTCAATTGTCGATATCATCAATTCATTTTTAAAAAGAGAGCAACAATTCAAATATAGCGCTCATCAACTCAGCAGAATGATTAATACTATCAATAATTCAATAAATGCGCGCAATAATTTAGAATTGAAGATATCATTAATTAATTAAAGAGATCTTCAATGGAATTGTTGCAACGCATTAATATCTATTAATGTTAATTTGGCGCCACATAGACATGACCCGATTATGTGTCATGAGACTTATGGCCCTGATTCAAGGTCATTTTGAGAAAATGTTAAATATTGGCCCAGATTGGATAAGTCCCGTGGAGGCACATCTTCGCAAACCAAAGGTTGTCGGTGTGGGAAGCGGAGTGGACCGAAAACCCTTGGCTTGCAAAGATGATGGAGACATTACTCCCATAGTTCTACTTTGCTTACCGACTCCGAGGAACGAAAATATTGTTTTTAAGGTCCCTTTTATGTTTCTGGAATAATCTTCTGTCCTAAGAAACAGAAAGTTAGTCGTGTCGTACACCTTTAGCCATTCTTCAAGGAAGACGGAATACACACCAACGTGGAGACGGACCTTCAAATTGAAATTTCAAAATAAGACACGTCATAATGAGTGTTAGGAATTATAATCCACAAGTTGTGGACAGGCCCATGCTATCAAAACCCAGTATACCAGAGTTTCTGTACTAATTGACTGTTGACCTCTCTGGAGTCCCTCCAGACCACAGTGTCTGCAGATGTCACTCCACCTGAAATCTATTATTAAATGTTTGATTGACAGGCAGCTTACAATTTGGGGGTGTTAACTTAAAATTGGGTCTTTAACATGCCCGTCTGCGCCCGCTCCCGATATCTCGAAACGCTCGGCTCGCGCTTTATACATCACACAATACAGAGACCCAGTAAGTATACTGTGAGGAATTGTGTTGTCAATTTGAAAAATATGAGAGGGCACTAAGATTCCATCTTCTACTAAACGATAGCTGGAATACCGTTGTGCTTTTTGTGTGGAGTGATTTGCCCTTAGATAATACTATAAAATGAGTTTAAAAGTGTTATAGATTTATTTGCTATTCTAATTGTTTCTTTAAATGAATATAACTTAAAAAATAAAGTTTGTTGCATAACTCATACCATTTTCTGGTTTATAAAAACATTACATACATAGCGGTGTGATATATTTTTATATTGGAATATGAAGGCCCGTACCCTCTGATGAAAATACTATGCGTGACTCCTGTAAGCAAAACATTAATCGATATATTCTGGTTGCCTAAAGTGTTTTCTAATTAGTGAAAAGGATCTTTATAAAAGTTGTTCAAACGTGTAATCAATGACAATCCCAACCCCCTCAAACTCAACCTTAACCCCACCCCTAACCCCATTTGGTCTCTGTAATGTTATAAGAGGTTAAAGTTCGAAAAACGTATATGTATGCTAAAAAGAATGAATTTCTTTAACAATGATACCAAGCTCCATCATACATCTTGAATAGTTTCAGATTTAAAGTTAGGTGAACGCCAAAAATCATTTATTCAGATATATCAGCATCACACTAATGGTTTATCTACCTTTACTTGGATAAATCAGCATCACACTCATAGATTATCTACCTTTACTTGGAAGTTGTCTCAACATACCAGTACCAGCAAAACAGTCTCCAAATTTCGAATGAAAACCCACAAGTCTGCCATTGTGTTATATAAATACATACAAATCAACGAGATACTTTTCTAAAAAAAACCGCAAGTTTTCAGAACTTGTTTCTCATTCTTTTGTATACACTGTATATTTATATACATGAACACAACAAGATATCATTATACTCTGCCAATCATAAGGTCTCCCAAACGCATCTTCACAAGTCTTATTGAATCAATAATCCTTGACTTGTGAAGATGGCTCTGTAGATATACAAGTTTTTATGATCAAGGTCAAGGTCGCTGTAGTCACATACCCTTAATACTAGTTTGTAGGCTTCAACCTCCAATCATTATTGTTGAAGATATTATGTCTCTATCAGCCCAGTTTTGGAGGTTAGAAATTTTTTATGTCAAGGTCAGAGGTCGAGGTCACTGGAGTCACATGACATTGATGGCCATTTTGTAGGAATCATCATCCAATCATCATTGTTGAAGATCCCATGATTTTATTACCGGTACTCCAGGTTCTGAAGTTATACCAGTCTATACAAGATAAGTTTGATGCATTTAGCATCAAATCGGCCGCAAGAATTTAAAAAAAAAAAAAGCATATGAGATATCTTATAAAATTTATCGATATCTTATTAAAACCAGAAGATGTCTCATACATTATACACGATATCTTTATAGGGGAATGCATATAAATAATATGGCGTATTATACGTATGATCTCTGTGTCAGTAACGCGATTATGTTCGGCAATCATCGTTCCCGTGTCCGAGAATACGACGATGGTGTCCGAAGCTAGGGCGGTTTATACGAAACGCTCCCAGTAGGTATGCTTTCAAGCAATATTCATTTGTTTATTTTGTTGAATTTTTCATCTGATCTTGGGAATTATATTAGTTATACCGATAAGTGTTAATTGGTGCATACTTGGGTATTTGAGAAATATCGCCAGTTTCTATAAAACCCGGAAACGCATAACGAGTATTCATAACAGTAATATAATCAATTTTTTCCCACCCCCGGAACTTTTCTCCATGTTATTAATAAGGAATTATTCTACTGAAACAATAAAAAATAATTTCTCATTTCCTCAAAACTTTCTACATGTTCTCGCACAATCACAATTAGATCAGCCGATGAAAGTCAGAGGTTAAAGTCACAGGAGTTTGATCCAATTTTGTAGAACTTTGCCATCACCCCCTTATCATTAATGAATATTCTAAGATTGTATCTATGATATTTCTAAAGTTATAATATCTGTTGAAATAAGGACTTCAATTTTTATTCCATCGAGTTTTATGTTAGACCCCCCCACCCCCCCACCCCTCTATTTAATCATCCTATAAAGTGTCTAAACTCCATTCGATCTGAAAACAACAACAACAGAACTAGATGTGTCGGCTCGACACCAATGCCCACACCTGTAGTAAAGTCAAATGTAGGAAATTCATCAAAATATAGCATTGATCGTAAGTTACACACATTTAGTACAACGAAGAACTTAAGGTAGTACTCTACATCGTCATAATGACTGAATTCCTTTAAAAACATGGATGAAAAAAAATATCGACATCAGCAATATTTGACTTTTCCTTTTCCATTTAAATACCTAGCCGAGTAGCTCAGTAGGTTAGAATACAGATTGCTAAAAGAAAAAGAGAGAGAGAGAGAAAAAAAAAAAAGAATACCGATTGCTGAACTGTAGGTCACAGGTTCGAGTCCAGCATGGGTTTTTAATTTTTTTTTTCAGATTACCTACTAAAACTGTATTTTTTTGACAAAATAAAGTAAATTTGAAAATTTTTCAACTTCAAAATATTGTTGTTCACATCCTCCACTTTTCATCTACACCAAATTTCCCTGGTGTAGCATACACCTTAACAACAATCCTTTCTATGTTTTAGCAACCATAAAATAAATATAACTCCATCGAAAATCAACGAACTGGAACAGAACTCAGCCTCGATCTGTAACTCATCAATATACATCTGCATACACAAACTCAGTTCAATATCTAAAGGCGTTTAGAAAAAAAGTCCGTGAAACTGGTTGTAACAGTAATTTTTCTACGTTAAAAACATTCCTGCAGCATTGAATATTAATGATATACTTTCATCAACCAGTTACGGAGAACAATTGCGGACATATTTTGGTGCAAGAAAGAAGAAACAAGAGCGGAAGCATAAGAAATGAGCAAAAACAACAAGTCTCCAAACTTCATTTGGGAGGATGATTTCAACAAAAACCATTTTCTTTATATTGATTTAGACCCACGGCGAGTTTTGGCATGTACTTTTTCCAACGTTTGAGTTTTTCTAGTCAGGGTCTCAAAACAAATACTTGTGAAATGTAATAACATTATTTTTTGACTGTATTAAACCATAATTTGCTATCGAACTTAAGGGGGGACCCACCAATATAATTTGGGTGACCGTTTATTAAGGCGTTCACCTCACAATAAATCTTATGTATTCGCGATATACATATATATAATCAATCTTGGTATAATTGTTTAGGAAATTCATTCTACTTTACTCTTGTAAGCGAAATTTTGTATTTCAATTCTGTCTCAAAGTTACATGGACGAAATGGGAGTAACCCCATGTTCCTGGAATTCAAGCGTTACGCGATATCGGAGCGATCCAGGTTTGATGACGTACCGGAAGTTTAACGTGGAGTTCCCGACTAAACAGACACGCTCGTACGGTGTGGTTCTTGCGGCAGTTGTTAAACATCGTGATGGCGCGCAAGACTTTCCCATGAAAAGCTTTAGGTGTTGGGTCTCCAAGTTTTAGAAAAATGTAATCCGAGAATAACCTGAAAGTCGAGTAGTCTGAAAGCAACATAAGGTGATATAAAGTTGAATCAACACTCAGAACGACATTAAAGGCGGACAGAATACTGAATATTGGAAGAATCCAACAGGATGTATATATACCTTTCCGATGGTTGTCTGAATATCAAGATAAACTTCAGATAGGGATTGAAATATTTCATCAGATGAGGAGTTAATACTTTCGGATCCTGAAGACCAAAATTTTGGGGAATCTGTGGCCAACCTGAGAAGTCCCAAAAGTCCATGGGCGTTCCATCACCTGTAAATGTTCATAAGGGTTGTATAATAAGTATGGCACGCTGATTTCACATAAATGAGAGAAACACTTTTACATCTGGTACACGACATTGTAAGTTTTTTTTTAGTGTAAACTAGTTGACGAGGCGTACACTATACTTTTCATATGTAAAATTTCATTTAATGTTGGAAACCGATTAAAGAATAAAAAAAAACCCAGGTCTATCAAATCGTTAAAACATATTTTTTTGCTGGTAATAAGAACATTGATCCTCCAGAATTAGCGCGAGTCCGGTGTTATTCTTGTCGTTAAGAAATGAATTTCAATTTGATAATACACGAGAGTATGAACTGTGACGCTTGACGTTTTGATAATACAGGAGAGTATGAACTGTGACGCTTGACATTTTGATAATACACGAGAGTATGAACTGTGACGCTTGACATTTTGATACTACACGAGAGTATGAACTGTGACGCTTGACATTTTGATACTACATGAGAGTATGAACTGTGACACTTGACATTTTGATAATACACGAGAGTATGAACTGTGACGCTTGATATTTTGATAATACACGAGAGTATGAACTGTGACGCTTGACATTTTGATACTACATGAGAGTATGAACTGTGACGCTTGACATTTTGATAATACACGAGAGTATGAACTGTGACGCTTGATATTTTGATAATACACGAGAGTATGAACTGTGACGCTTGACATTTTGATACTACATGAGAGTATGAACTGTGACGCTTGACATTTTGATAATACACGAGAGTATGAACTGTGACGCTTGATATTTTAATAATACACGAGAGTATGAACTGTGACACTTGACATTTTGATACTACATGAGAGTATGAACTGTGACGCTTGATATTTTGATAATACACGAGAGTATGAACTGTGACACTTGACATTTTGATACTACATGAGAGTATGAACTGTGACGTTTCACGTAGGTATGCTTCGTGTCTTGTTTGTTTTATTATAAACATATTTTATTGATCAAATCAAAAGGATTGGGAACAGTTCTAACAACTTACAAGTCCCTCTCCTAAAAGTATTACAATATGTCATGCGAGATAATAATCAATAGGTAAAATGTACAATAATCAAATGAATCTACTAGTTACATCTATAACTTCGTGAACAGCTCGAAAAATATCTATATTAGTTTGCAAAGGCAGATAGGAAGACCAGTGACAATTCTAGCTGCAGATAATTGTACTTTTTTCAAGTTTGTCAGTATCGTGAACAGAACAGCCATCCCAAACAATTGAAGCATATCCAAGAGTATGTCTAATGAATGCCATGTACAATTTTGACAAATGTTTCCTACCAATTTTCAAAAGTCCATTTTTAAAAATAAGCTTTGTCTACTATGAAATCAATATGCACAGACCAAATGAGGTTGTGTGGCAACAATAAGACTAATTGACGATGGACTGGAACACACTCTAGCCTATCACCTTGACAAACTAGTTTTGGTAGAACAGGGTTGTCTTTCTTTGAAAAGTAAACAACTTTAGTCTTGGATGGATTGAATTTGAGTAACCACTTATTTGACCATGTTTCTAATATATGTAAATCATGATTAAGCTTATATTCAATATCTAGCATATCATATGAAGATTGCTGGAGTGAGTTGTCATTAGCAAATAATCTACACATTGATAGCATATTTACAATAACATCAGAAATCAAAAATAGTAATTAAAGGTCCTAAAACAGAACCTTGGGGTACACTAGCAAATATATCAAGTTTTGACGATAAAAGGTCCTTATATATTACTTTTTGTGATTTGTGACATAAATAGCTTCTAAACCATTGTAAAAGATTGCCAGATATATTATGTTTTTAATTTAAAAATGAGACCATTATGCTTCATGCAAAGTATGCCGGCGTAAAGTGTTGCAGTTCATACCCTCACCTCATATATTTCAAAACTTATGTTTACATTATACTTTTATTTATTTCTGTCTTCCCAGCCGTTGAAATAGACGTACTACATTCATCAAGTTGTTCTGTATGCACATGCGCGTTGTTTACAACTGCAGCGCGTTCATGAGGAAATACCTAGCATTGTAATGTGTAGATATCGTAAAAACATTGAAAATGTAAATATCTAAAATCAAATGTATTTATAATGTTAAAAGGCACAGTGAATTAGACCGTCCCGCGCTGTTTATAACTATAAGTTACGTGTTGAAAATAATGCGCATTTGGTGCATATCTTCTAATAATGTCAACTACAAAGTGTAAAAAACGTAGTTTCTATCAGTTTTGTTCGACATATGAAAAACCTGTTATACTGCTGTAGTCACGTTGGGAGTGTTCTAGCTTGTTGGAGAGGCCATCGAAATATTGTAAGTACCGGAGAAACGTTTCCTTTTGGTGTGTCTCTACTTTAAGTTTGTGACCTTTCAAAAAGTAAAAGAAAATTAATGTATACCATCAGTGCTTTCTAATCGATAAAAAATCGGTATATAATACAGATCATTGCTTACCATACCGTCGCCATGACCACCACATGGTTTCTTTGTTCAGTGTCCCATTGTTGGGGAAGATCTGTGGGTGGCGGACAATACGACTGTATAAATCCGTCGACCCACACTTGTCTACCCCCAACACGTGAAAAAACGGAAGGCAGCGGAGTTTCCTAATGGTGCCGTTCCTAGTTTGATGACAAGCGTCGTAGAAACAAGGGTTCTTGAAAGTTTGTTCGAAGTTTGGTGGCGTCTGGAACGAAGTGTTCACATTAGTAAGCACATTCTCGGATAAATCTGTGGAGTCCATAGTGACGAATCGGCGCTCCCCATTCTCTTACGTCTCCAGAAATTTAAATTGTGCTGTCTAATAGCCTATCATCTACAGACTTTCAACTGACAGATGAAAGAAAATTCCGAGGGAAAAAGAAATTTCCAAGGAAGCTAACAAAATCCTATGGGAAATAATAAAATCCTATCGGAATTTTACGTATTCCTATTAGAAATAATTTACAAATGCGATATTTTTCCATAGGATAGAATTTCCCTTGGATATTAACAAATTTCCCACAAAATTTTACATTATTCTAGAAGATTTAAAAAAAAATCCCAGGGAAGATTTTTTGAAGGCATATTTTATAATTCCTCAAGGGCTTCGTTAGAATCAAAAGGTGTCATCCTCATTCCTCACGTATTAGACGTATCAAGCTAGAGCTACCTACAAAATATTTCTGCAGCTGTTTTCTTCCATGCTACCTTTAATTCCTGGAAAGAAAAGTCATGGTTGGTGCCAATTTGCCACTTGGGACCTGGCAGAACATGTTCAGTATTTTAAAAGTTAACATTAAAACGGGTAAAAAAAAATTACTTTCTTCGATCCTTGAAGTCTTAAAATGACTTTTTGGATGCAGGTATGTATGTTTGAAATAAACTCAAAGATATTCAATATCTATGAGATAGAGAGTTGAGATTTTTAATGTTTTACGTAAATATATAGTTGAAGTTTGACTCTAGGGTCATAAACCGATATGACCTCACATTTGCTCTATAAAAGAAACAATGAAAAAGTGCAGACAGAGATGAAATGTTTTAGTTCTATGATACCAGAGCCGAGATACGTTGTTCTGTAACCCTGGAGCCTAATTACGCTGTTTTTGTCAGCCAGGAGCCTAATGTTACACTGTTTCCTAGTCATGCTGTTTTACAGAGCTTTTCAAAATATAGCTTCAAAATTTAGACTATCAAACTATTGTGAACATCTACCTACAAGAGCGAACAAATCTTCCACTAAGCTACTGTTTGTGTTCTGATGAGACTGGAACACTAATGAGCACCACTCTGGTCTCGTCTCGCGCGGTTTGGGTATCCCCGCCCGTGAAAAAACACCCGAGTAGTCGAACTGCGTCATCTGGAAACCAGTCAAGAGTGCCGTCCAAATAGCCAACACGAGCAGAAGGGTCAGGAAGGTGAAAATACGCTGGTACTGTATCGAGTTCATCCTGTATACCGCGCAGTACATGTATACAGCAGGCACTGAAATTACAATGAACAAGTACAATGGAACAAGTACAAGCTATTTTCACTCTCTCTCTCTCTCTCTCTCTCTCTCTCTCTCTCTCTCTCTTAGATTTAGGGGGAAATATATACTTTGATGAAACGTTGCAAGGAGAGTTTTGTAAAATTTACAAATCAATTAATTTCAAGCAAGGAACATGAATGTAAATATTCACCGAATGTACTTATTCACAAGTATGGATTTACAGGAATCTATCGAACATTATGATTATGTGTTGCAGTTAGTAAATTTTTGTAATTGGTATAATAAGCAATGTGTCATAACTGTCATTAAAGGGAAACACTTTGCGCTTTGTTAATTTTTTTTACAGTCATTTTCTTTACCAGTGCGAACCCTGAGCCACCCGAGTGACCTATTGCAATATGTCTGGAGAAAAAAAATACTGTAAAAATCTTCTCAAGAACAGCTTGGAGAAGGAACAGTCGCTACCTATGCTTAACGTTTTAGGTATGACTAGGCGCCGGAAAGTATATTCTTTTAGCGTAGACTCATGATTGTAGATTTTACTTAGGAATATATAGGATTTTTTCGAAACATCAAACCATTGTCGTAAAGCCAGGATGGGTATACATTAGGGGTTTAAAGTATTAGTCTGTATATGAATGAATAATTAATCGTCAGGTCAGGCTTTGTCTGCTACTGGTATCCTGTAACCCAGTTCTACCTGCCCCAGGGTCGAGCTGTCGGTGAATAAATTGGCAATCCCAACAATACTCTTAAGGGTATTGTGGAGGGTGGCTAGATACCCTGATAGAATAAAACCAAGATCTGTCAAAGGGCGCCGGCGCAGGAGAACCAATGACAGCCATCTTACACCCCGCTGCCTTGTGGTCACCTATTTATAGGAAAGGCTTCAGGAGTAGACCTCGAAGAAAAATCCGGAGCCGGAATCCTTAAGGTGGTTTGCTGCTGAACTTCAGCACACATCCAGCAACTCCTGCGACGCTGCTGCTGCCAAACTGTATTGGCCTCTGTCTTTCCTATGGATCACAGTAACAGCGTGGGGAGGGGGCGGGGCGAGGGGGGGGGCTTCTATACGGGCAACAACCTATCCTCTATGTCACAATTCCCAGGATTACATCCGTGCATGCCATCACCTACACACTCACACCTGCACCTGGAGAGAACACTCTAGCTCCGCCACTGATCTGGTGTCGACAGAACACAGGAAGAAACAGTAACCGGTGAAAAGCCATCACTCAAACAACCAGCCGTCATCAAAAATGATCTCAAAGGGCTAAATGCAAGGTGAAGATAACGAACAGTGATCAATCTCATAATTCCTACAAGCAATACAAAATAGATAGTTGGCCAAACACGGACCCCTGGACACACCAGAGGTGGGATCAGGTGCCTAGGAGGAGTAAGCATCCCCTGTTGACCGGTCACACCCACCGTGAGCCCCATATCCTGATCAGGTAAACGGAGTTATCCGCAGTCAAAATCAGTGTGCCAAGAACGGCTTAACAATCGGTATGAAACACGTCAGACAGCATTTGACCCAATGCGAGGTTGTATTGACGAACTAGATCGTTATAACGACCATAGAATTTGCGAAATGCTGACTTCAATCGAGACTGTTGAAATCCCTGTACCATCAACTTGTTTGTCAGTAGCTTACCTCGATTTAAAAACTGACTATACCCAGAACAAGCTCTTGCATATCGAATCAGTTGAGATATATAAACACCATATGCAGGTGATAATGGAATATTGCTACATAAATGTGGGAAGTTGACGATGGAGAAGCTGAAATCATCCCGTTTGTCATACAGTCGATATTGCCACTCTGCAGGAAACACGGCTCGCCGATGCAAGCACATTGTAGGATGACTACACATTGCTCTGGCAAGGGAAGGGCTCTGATGAGCCCAGAGAACATGGTGTTGGCTTTGCAGTAAAGAACAGCTTGCTGAATATGGTTAAACCAGGCAGCAACCGCTCCGAGCGACTCCTGATTCTTTGCATCCATCATCAGCAACACCGCCAGCACCGAACAACTTGTTCTCCTGGGTGACGTCAATGCTAGAGTGGGACAGACAAAGATTCATGGCCCTCTTGCCTTGGTCCATTTGGAGTGGGAAAATTAAACAATAACGGAAGCGACTGCTCAAGCTATGCGCCTTCCACAACCTGTGCATTGCCAACTCCTTCATCAAGACCAAACCCTCAACACAAGGTCTCCTGGATACATCCATGCTCAAAGCAATGACATCAACTGGATCTGATCCTGGTCAGGCGCGCCGCCATCAAGAATGTTCTCTACACACGCTCTTACCACAGCGCAGACTGCGACACAGACCACTCCCTTGTATGCTGCAAGATCAGGTGCAACCAAAGGTTTTACCATGGAAAGAAACCAGGGGTCCCTCGCATCGACGTCAGCAAGATGAATCAGCCATATCTCGTGGAACAGTTTGCAGAGACCTTTGGGAAAGAATACGATGTATCACAGCCCAGAGACACTACCACACAGAAATGGAAAACTCTGTGAATCACCATTCTACCTTTGGGAAGAAAACGACTGGTTTTAGGCCAAATCGGCCGAGATGACCCCAGTTATTGAAGCCAAGCGCGCCGCACTCCCAGAGTACAAGCGGTCACCCACTGAAAGAAACATGCAGCGTCCCAAGGCTGACAGGAGTAAGGTCCAGCTCAGCGCCAGGTGCTGCACCAATGAGTACTGGACAGAGATCAGCGAGACGACACAGCCAGCTGCTGAAATGGGCAACATCAAAGGGATGTATGATGGCATAAGAAAGGCTCTAGAAGCAACGCAGAGCAAGACAACCCCCTCAAATCCACTCCTGGGGAAGTCGTTACTGACCAAGGCCGGCAGATGGAGAGATGGGTGGAACACTACTCCTACCTCTACTCCAGAGAGAATACAGTGACTCCCGCAGCCCTCGACGCTATTAAATGCATGCCAGTAATGGGAGAGCTCGATTCAGAGCCAACCAAAGGATGCGTTGAGCAAGGTCATTAACAGTTTGGCTCCAGGCAAGGCACCAGGCAATGACAGTATCCCCCAGACCTCATCAAGTGCTGCAAGACTACTCTACCGTACCCTTTGCACGAAGTCATCAGTCAGTGCTGGAGAGAGGGAGATGTGCCGCAAGACATGAGAGATGCCAAGATCGTCACTCTGTACAAGAACAAGGGTGAGAGAAGCGACTGCAACAACTACAGAGGCATATCCCATTTCAGCATATTTGGCCAAGTATATGCTCGGGTCCTCCTGCAGAAGCTGCATGAGCGTGTCTACCTAAAATCAAACTGTGGTTTCCGAGTTAAAAGGTCCACGATAGACATGGTCTTCTCCTTTCGTCAACTCCAAGAGAAGTGCAGAGAGCAGCAGATGCCCCTGTATATTGCATTCATCGACCTCACCAAAGCCTTCGATCTTGTCAGCAGAGATGGCCTCTTTAAGGCCCTCCGAAAGATCGGTTGCCCCATAACTGTACAGCTTAATCGAGTCTTACCATACCAACATGAAGGGGACTGTACAGTTAAACGGCAACCTTTCCTAATCCTTTGATATACGAAGTGAGGTCAAACAAGGCTGCTGCTCGCCCCAACCCTCTTTGGGATTTTCTTCGCACTCCTCCTGAGACACGCCTTTGGCACAGCCCAAGAGGGTATTTACCTGCGAACTAGATAAGATGGCAGGCTCTTCAATCTTGCGCGTCTAAAGGCGAGAACAAAGGTCGACACGTCCCTTATCAGAGAAATGCAGTTTGCTGATGCCACCGCAGTTGCGACTCCCACCCAACGGGATCTGCAGCTGCTGATGGATCACTTCTCCCAGGCCTGCAAAGACTTTGGGCTTACGATTAGTTTGAAGAAGACAAACATTATTGGTCAAGACACACCGACACCACCAGTTATCACTATTGACAACTATGAGCTCAAAGTCGTCCACCAGTTCACCTACCTTGGGTCCACCTTTACCGATAACTCTTCCTTGACGCTGAGATCAACAAAAGGATCGGGATATGCAGTCACAACATTCGCCCGCCTGACATCAAGAGTGTGGACCAATACCAAGTTAACTATGAAAACGAAGATGGCTGTGTACAACGCCTGCGTCCTCAGCACTCTACTGTGTGGTAGCGAGATATGGACCATGTATGACCAGCAGGAAAAAAAGGTTCAACACCTTCCACATCAGAACCGGTTGCGTTAGCTCAGTGGTAGGGCGTTCGCTTCATAACCAGGAGGTCGTGAGTTCGAGCCCCGCTCATGCCATGCCCGCGTCAAACATAAGACGTTAATGTAGGTAGTGATCGCTCCTTCGCCAAACGCTCGGCATTTAGAAGGGTGTGATGGGTCTCTCGTATATTACTTTAAAAACAGAGGCAGGCTTTGGTACGATAAAGAACCCTCACTGCTACGGCCCTGAGCGCCAAGCATAGGTTTAAATTTGTGGTACTTCACCTACAGCTGGTGACGTCTCAAAATGAGTTAAAATTATCGACGAGATGTAAAAACAACAAATCAATCAATAATCCACTTCAGAAGCCTCCGCCGCACACTCAGTATCTCCTTGCAAGACAAGGTGACCAACACTGAAGTCCTGTCTCGCGCTGCCCCTCCCACCATGTATACTCCGCTGAGACGACTTCGGCTGTGCTGACTAGGCCATGTTCGCCGTATGGAGGATGGCCGTATCCCAAAAGACGTCCTCTACGGTAAGTTTGTCGCAGGACAGAGAAGCATCGTCCGCCCGCATCTAAGGTACAGGGACGTGTGCAAGAGATATGAAGGCGCTCGACATCAACACTAAGTACTGAGAGGACCTTGCAAATAACCACACCAGCTGGACAAGCATCCTTAACAAACAGCTGCAGGCTGGTGAAGAGAAGCTGACAGCAGTGGCAGAAGACAAGCGAGTCCGCAGGAAGGAAACGATATTCAACAGATCAGAATCAACATACAGATAAGACCAATGCGACAGAAACTATCACTCTCACATCAGTCTCTACAGCCACAAGAGGCACTGCTTAAGTTTAGCAGACACCCCAAACAGATAGTGGACGGAGGGTCACTATCCATGGTCAGCCATGACCGAGGGAGGTCTGCTGTTACTATATATGAATATTTATGTATGAGTATCTATTTATGGATGTCTGAGTATCTGTGTATGAGTGTCTGATTTGATTTGAACATACCTTATTGTCCGGATATTTCCCGGGTGTATAAGAAAAAGAATGAGCACAAGTTCTTAAAACACAGAGGCTGTCTCCAAACGATGCGTGTCTATGTATGGGTGTGTATGTATCTGTGTATGAGTGTCTGTGTATGTGTATATTGATTGTATATCATTTAACGTCCCTCTCGAGAATCTCTCGTATGGAGACGTCACCATTGCCGGTGAAGGGCTGCAAAATTTAGGCCTATGCTCGGCGCTTACGGCCTTTGGACAGGGAGGGATCTTTATAACTCCATACATGTTGCGACACGGGCCTCGTTTTTTGTGGTCTCATCCGAAAGACCGTTCCATTTAGTCGCCTCTTACGACAAGCAAGGGATACTGTGGACCTTTTTAACCCGGATCCCCACGGGACGTGTATGTATGTGCATAGATCTATGTATGTTTATATATGTGAGTGTTTGAGCATCTTTGTATGAATGTGTATGTATATGTGTCTATGTGTCTGTGTATGAGTAACATGAAAAATCTATATCGAATTATTTTGGGAATTTTTAGAAATATAGACAACTTTTCAAACCTAGAGAGGAATACCGTATTATAAGAATTATTTTCATGAAATGCATTACATGAGTTATAATAGAACGACTTTGTGGTTGTCACACGCGTCCCTATTAATCTGTTTGTGTACGTCTGTGATATTATACGCCACCTTATCATCAATATTCTGTCTGCGAGGATAACTGATATTTACCGTGCCCAAAAGGAGATTTGAAAATAAATATATTTTAATCAGCTGTAGGATAATTTATTTACTATCAAATTATCCCTGAAGGGCGTACTGACCAGAGTCTTTGTTTCTTCAGTGTCTGGACATAGTATGTATTTTATATGTCTTAAACAGGGTCTATTCGGAAAAGCATTATGTGGTTGATAAACTAAACCTCAGCTCTTCCCTACCCATCCGATTAATTTTCGATTTAAAAAAAGCCTAACGATTTAGATTTATATGTGCCGGAACTACTTCTTGCTTGTTAAAAATAATAATAATAAAAAAGACTACCAGATTCTCACCTTCAGAGTAATGTCCTGCGGAGGTGACGCCTCACCAAATCGTTCTGTGTTGATAACAAGCTGTCATGTTCTCTCGCTGCACTTCTGTACTATCAGAACTTTTGATAAGCATAGTTGCAATTACATAACGGCTTGAACTTTTGTAAAAGAGCACTGACGTCATTCCTTTAGGGTGTAGCAAACATCCTGAATGTATACGGTACATCTTTTCATATTATATGCAATTGGTATCATGTGTTATGTAGATGTTATGTATGATAAAACCATTCATATATATATATATATACTATATAAAACTCTGAATACTTTCTTGAAATATTTCGACCGAGATAAACACGATTGAAGAAGACCGGTAACACGTTTTTTTTTTACTTCGATAAAAGAGGATATATATATATATATATATATATATATATATATATATATATATATATATATATATATAATGTAAATTTTGCTAAAATAACAAAATTAGAATATGGACGATGAATTGGTAAAGTATAAAACAGCAGCAAAGTTTAATTGACAATGAAATAAATAAGAGAATAAAGAATAAAGAAATAAATAAGATTTTGAAAAATGATTAAAAACAAAATAAAATGATATATTCGATCCGTATTTAAACGAAATGGACGGAATTTCTTTGAATATATATGCTAAAAAATGTTATATCTTTGAACATTTTGAACTTCATAACAGTTGATGTTATTGAATTATAGCTGTAATGTGTGAAATTCCTAAATTATACAGGTAAAGTACAGAACTTTAATTATACAGGTAAAGTACAGAACTTTCGGTGTGGTGTATTTTTCCGGATCTGAATTCACGTTGGATGATCAAATATCGTGCAAGTCTGGAAGATTGAACATAGTTTACTTAATTAAGGTGCGAATAATGATTCAAAGTATTTTCAAGTAATATACATATAATTTTATCTCTCCTTTTAATCCGTCTTTCTCTTCATCAAAATATTTTTTTAAAATGTGGCCGGGGATATGGGGTTGTGAAGCAGTGCGGGAGTATCAAACGGTACAACAATTCTTATGCAGTAAAGTGCCAAACTTGTCCAGACAATCAAAACCCCATCCGATCATAATAGATTTTCTCAAAGTAACACTAAAAGCATTTAGCATTTTTGTTATAATGGAAATCAGGGGTCATTTTGTAAGTTTCAATGGAAGAACACATTGACAATACATATAATGCTGGTCACTATTTTAAAAATATTTCCATTTGCACCCTCAGCCAGGAAAACAGCTATTGATAATATTTTCTTTGGTGTGTTACTATATTAACGTGGGCGAGAAAGAAAAAGGAAAACACGTTGTAGTGGACACTGTCCGTGTAATTCGCCCAGGGATTTACAATTCGTTTCAGCGATTTCTCTTTCAACTGTGGAAACTAACAACTGGAAAAAACCTACCGAGAAAATGGATGTTTTTTAATGATCAGGACGTAAGAATTTCGCTGTCAGTCTAAGTGCTGGAGTGAAGAAACTTAGTCGCATCAAATTAGGTTAGTACAAATTATAGTCATTAGGAAGCAAAACCAGGGGGAGGGGGTAACGAAAAGTAAGGGGTAGGGCAGAGACGCAATTTCACATTGCATTACACATTGTAACTTTATTTTCTTTTACTTAACAAGTATAATTCTTTTTGGGAAATGAATATGCGACACTACCTTGATTTTTATGTCATCTGAATAACTTATTTAACCTGTTACTGCCAGTACATGTATCTGTGATCGGCCGTCGTCGTCCGTCCTGCGTTATTAAGGAGGTACTCTACATCGTCATAATGGCTGACTTCCTTTTAAAACATGAATGAAAATATAAATATCAGCAATATTTGTTTATTCATTTCAAATATCATTGCCTAGCTGAACAGCTCAGAAGGTTAACATGTCGACTGCTGAATTATAGATCGCGGGATCGAGTCCTGCAAGGGTTGTAAATTTTTTCCAGATTGCTTTCTATTGAAACTGCATTTTTTACTAAATAAAGTAAATTTTAAAGTTGTACATATCCTTCACTTTTCATCCATATCAAAGTTCTCTTTTGTAGCATTCCTCCTTAACTTTTGAACAATTTTTACTTCCATATGAAACAAACCGTGGAACAAATTTGCCTTGGGAAATATTTTTGCTTTTTGGTCTGAATTTCTGGTCCCTGTTTTTAAGGGTCCTAGGGGTAGGACCAAACCCTCTAGGAATTGTACATTTAAACAAATCTTAGAACTCCTAGACAGCTGACATATAAACTGGGTGCCTAGTTATATTTAGTATGGATTTTGTTAAAAATTAAAAGAATGAAAATCGTGGCTCTTGCCGTATTGTGAAAAAATCTTCAATTAAAAATAATTTTTTTTTTTTTTTTTTTTTACTTCTAACCATATCGGAAACAAACTAGATGCACAATTCTACTCAGCGTGAGGCATCTATTAAAATCGTGAAATTCATGGGCTTCTGAGTTAGGGATTTAGACTAAAGAGTGGGGCTTTATGGAGCATACAGTAAAAAAAAACATGAAGGGTATAAAAATTCTCCTCTATTCCTGTCCATCTTACTAACAACCTAAATATGTTAAATTGTAAAATTCGTGATACAGGTGTTAGAGGTTCTGGCTCCAGGACGGTGCCCCCCCCCCCCCCCCCCCCCCCCTGTTACAGGATTTTAAACGTTTCTACTTTATACTACATATATATTGTATATATATTCACTATCCACTGTTGGCTCATGTATTCGTTACTAGCAATGCATGTTCACATTTTGTCATTTTACGTATGTTAAAATGGCGAAATTTTGATTTAAACAACAAAACAATGAATACATTTTTTACCGTATGAAATATTCTCCCAAAACAGTGGGGAAAATTTGTATAGAGAGATATATAGGAAATGGTAATATATTTCTACTTCTGAACATCATAGAAAGTATTCATTTAAGAATCTTATATTTGTATTTATTACAACAAAACTGAGGCCAAAAAAAAAAAATGCATCCAAGTATATCAAGTGTTACGTGAGATCACGTGAGATATCCCGAAAGCTAGATCCATACAATTATGTATTTGTGGCAGATTATTAGATATCAAATCTTGTAGATCGTCCTTCAATTTTAGTATCACTGAGCAACATAAGTCTGAGGGTGATCTTCAACCCGATTTTAATAAGACAGAAATAATTAAAAATAGTATGATCAGAATCAAAGGTGTATGTGCGCCGTATCAAACAGTACTTTGTTCGATGTTAAATACCAGAAGTGGCCCTTTTCACAATCTTACGATTAAAATGAAAATTTTAAAACACTGTCGCAAAAGTAAGTATATGCATTGGTAATGAAACTCTATTTTTACTCGAGGCACAGTTGCTCTCACTTGAGTAAAGGCAGAGATAAAAATTGTATCTTAGTCGTAAGATTTTCTGACCGTGTATTTTGTCAATTTGACAAGATATATACGAGTATGAAAGGAGTACTGGTTTACTCAATTGCATAGAGTGTATTACTTGAAACACATGTTTTTATTCCTATGGTAACGTCCAAAGACTACGACACATATAGCTTTAAGTAATTAATGGGATGTATATTGATTTATCTATGTGAATTGCAATGTATTCCATGTTCCGTATAAAAGAACAATTAATAAACGCAAGTACGTATACTAATATATATCAACTGGGCAGTAATATCAATTAATTGTATCTGGTTTTTTATACGCGCATTTTATTCCTTAATAGAGGTTTAAAAAACCCAGCAACATTTTCTAGCTTTAATTGTATAATCGGAACTTTTAGTGAAGTTTTGATTCGAAACAATACAAGTTAAGGAAATTAACAGCAAACTAACAACTCAACTTTATGACAACAGGGATGACGTCAGCTTCTCTATCGTCAACTTCTCATATTTATGTAGCAATAATCCATTATCACCTGTATATGGTGCGTACGTCTCTCCAATGTTCGATACGAAAGAACATGTTCTGTGTATGATCAACTTTTAAATCGAGGTATGCTACTGATAAATAAGTTGATGTTACAGGGGTTTCAACAGTCTCGTTTAAAGTATGATTGATTGATTGTATCTTGCTTAACATCTCACTCGAGAATTTTTCACTCATATGGAGACGTCACCAAGACCGGTGAAGGGCTTCAAATTTAGGGCTGTGCTCGGCGCTTACGTAAGGGTTAATGTACAAGTATCGCTCCATTCCTTAAAAGTAATGGACCGAGGCCCCGAAGGGGCCGAGGTCCATTGCTTTTAAGGAATGGAGTGATACGAGTACATTGACCCACTTAAAATCCACTGTAAACATTAATAACAACTAAACTTTGTGCATTTTAATCATGTCTTACGTTTATCATTCTTTTGTTGCATGCATTTATATCTACTTGTATAAAGGTTGACCTACTTTCCGAACACTCCATTCCTGAAAAATAATGGAGTGTTCGAACAAAAGAATGACGTCATAGGTGGATTTTAATGCCATTTTGCAGTGATGGTTCTTAAATAGCGTGCCACACCTACTGTGACATCCGTTTCTAAGGTCATCTCCGAGGACCCGTGACATTCACACCTGATGTCGAGCGTTTGGCGATGGAACTGTCACTACCTGTTTTAACGACTCAGGTGTGTAGCGGCCGGGATTCGAACCCCGGACCTTCTGCATGCGGGGCGAACGCTCTAACCTCTCGGACACCGCGGCGGTCTGTCGCTTAAAGTCAGCATTTCGCAAATTGTATGGTTGTTATATCGATCTGATTTACAAATATAACCTGTCATTACGTCGAATACTGTCTGACGTATTCCATACAAATTTTAGGCTATTGTTTACAAATTAATTTTGACTATAGATTACTCCGTTTATCTGGTCAAGAAATAAGGCTCACCGCTGGTGAACCGAACTTCTAGTCACGTGACGCAGAACATGGTAGACGTGCCTTGTCTTGATCCTGTGTTTTTGACAATTATCGCCGTTTTTTCGGGATTTTGAGCATTCTTTGCAAGAATACGCTTTAAGGGATGTTCAATGTGAATGTATGTATGTAATTTCTTTTCCATTTCTATATTTTGGATTTGTATATAAATGTCAACAGGGGATGCTTATTCCTCCTTGACACCTGGTCCCACCTCTGGTGTGTCCAGGGGTCCGTGTTTGCCCTATTCTTAATTTTGTATTCTTTATAGGAATTCAGATTGATCAGATGTCGTTATCTTCACTTTTTTATCCAAACGGATGGGGGCTTAATATGAGACCTACGAATACCAAAAGTGCTCGACTTGCAGAGAAATTGTAAGAATTTTGATATTCAATTTAACACATCACGGAAATTACAGTACAATGTAGCTTTACTTTGAGGATGGAATATTGTCAAAATTTAAAATGATTGGTTGATTGTATATTGTATATGATGTTATAAAGTCTTCTTGAGTTTTTTCTTTCTTGTTTACTCAACCATTCTTCCCGTTACAAAGATTGACATGGGCACTCTCCCAATTTCTCCATATACAATACAATTTTACTTTCATAATATTCTTGCACAATTCTAAATGCAATAATTCAGTAATATTATTATTCTCATAACCCCATACTTCAGAACTATACAATAAAATGGGCAATATCAGAAAACTGCACGAGAATTTATCAATAGGTAGTTTTCTTGATTTACACAGTACATAAAAGATGATTTTTCTAGCTTGCTGAACAAGTCGGTATTTACAGACTTTGAATGAACACTTTCTATAGAAAATATACCGAAAGTCCTCCACTACAGTGAGAGATTCATTATTGTACAGAAATTGAGTATGGTATTTAGAATTCAAATTCTTCATTGGCGCAACACATCAACAGGTAATGGTTATTGCCCATGCGTAAAACAAATAACAATAATGATAGTAATGACATGGCATAGCAATAGTGTTACATACTGATAACAATAGTGATGTTGTATAATACTTGTGTCTGTAAATGACAATTATGATGTGTATATATATATATATAGATATATATATATATATACACACACACACACACACAGTGTACATACACACACACATCCAAGTTACAGTTCTTATTCATAATTAACAGCACTAGAATACACATGCGTATACAAACATAGACAAACTT
This sequence comes from Ostrea edulis, assembly GCF_947568905.1. NCBI lineage: Eukaryota > Metazoa > Mollusca > Bivalvia > Ostreida > Ostreidae > Ostrea > Ostrea edulis. The sequence goes on from NC_079167.1 coordinate 54,085,784, forward strand.
ACATGTACATGTGTACTCAAACTTTGTCATATTTTCAATGATAAACAAGTTTATGAATAGTATAAAAGTACATGTAGTTTTTGGCAGTAAGCATTTTAGCAGATAAGGGATTTTCTAAGGTTTAAATAAGACAATTAAAAATGAATGATGATGACAATTTCAGGATTTTCAATAAATTATTATTAAACAATATTTCAAGTTTAGCATTTATATCAATTAAGCTTATCTTTTTAACACGATATTTCAGTTCTATCAACAAATTAGCTCGTATCTGTGTATATGCAGTGCAATGTAATAAAAAAATTTCTTCATCTTCAGTGAATTTGGTTTTGCAGGCATTACAAAAACGATTGCATCTTGGGATGTTTGAATATCTTCCTCTTTTTCTATAGCAAGATCATGGACACTTATTCTTATTTTGCAGATCATTGACCTATGGAATCTACATGTATTTATTAATTTAGACCCCACGTAATTCTCTAGGATATTTAACAAATATAACAGTGTCATCTTCTATGAGATGTAAGCATACTTCAATATCATCAGTAAATGTGTATTATTGCATATATCAAGTGCAATGCCCACAAGGCCCTGTACTTTAAACTGATGAGGACATTAGCAGGAAACCGACCCAGAGTTGTCGTTCGTACCTCATAGGGGTCGCAGTGTCCTTGAACAAACTTTCGTCAGAGTTCGTATGCACTTCACCGCCGCGGTGGCTGAGAGGTTAGAGCGTTCGCCCCGCATACGGAAGGCCGGGGTTCGAATCACGGCTGCGACAGACCTAAGTCGTTAAAACAGGTAGTGACAGTTCCATCGCCAAACGTTCGGCATCAGGTGTGAATGTCACGGGTCCTCGGAGATGATCTTGAAAACGGATGACCCGTGTCACATGGGTACAAGTCAACTCGGCACCTGGTTAATTCGGCACTTAAAAAAAAGGTTAATTCGGCACTTGGTGAACTCGGCACCTAGTGAATTCGGACTCGGCACCTAGATAATTCGGCACCAAAGTCTGGTCATCTCGGCACCTGTTTTGATTTGTTTTAAAGTTGTTTGTATATGAATACAAGAAAACGAATTATGAGATTTTTGGGATGTATTTGACAATATTGTTTTTCGGTCTACGGGTAATAATTAGAAAAAATAATAATTATGAGACAGGTAATTAAAGATACATCAAATAAGGGATGGCTTAAGCGTAGTACGAAATTCATTTTCGGTAATTCTTTTAGTTTTTACGATTTTAGCAATATGATTGGAGGAGTTTGAGAATTTTTGAAAAGAGAATATAGTCACAGGATAAAAGTCACGGATAAAAAGTCACATTTAAAATTTTTATGGAATTAGGCCAAAATATGGCACAGGGCAGTCTGTATGAAAATATTAATATCTTAAAAGAAATATGTTCATGTCAATATAAAGGTTAAACTACATGTATGTTGTATATATTTTTGAAAAATTTCAAAGGTCTAGCTATAGCAATCTTATGTGGTCAGGTTAATCTAAGAATGCTGTGGTGTACGTTTTGATAACTATTTCCATCAAAGTCCATACATAACTCAGCGATGAAATTGTTAAAACAACAAGGTGGTTGTATAAGGGTTCCTTGTACACAAGGGCGCGTGAGGTGATAATATTACGAGGGGGTAATGAGGAAACCCCTGACCGCGCAGGTTTCAGTGTTACTAGAAGTACGAAGATGGAAGGTATGTTTTGATATTATTATTTTTTTCGCACAACCTACACCAATTTCTTTATATTCAGATTGCTTTAAAAAAAACCACACACACAAATAACTGATTTATATTCCATAATGTAACAATCTTGATTAATATTCATACGATAATTTTGATTATATTTTTGAATACACATGCAATGTTCTTATCGTTTTTGCAACATTTCACAAGAGATCAGAACTCTGGAATTGTCACATACAGATAACCAGATTATATAGTATCAATTAATATTTTCACATGTAATTGTCAATATTCTTGAATGAAAATCAAGATTGGTATACATATATGTACACTTTATACTCTTAACTTGGGAAATGGCCAACATTTGCATCGATTATATTCATCAAACTGGCAGTTATTGTATTGTATTACTTATTACCATGAGCTGTACAGGTCATATGTTAGAATAATAAACATAAAGTATTGAATAGTTTGGACGTATTTTATTGTTTATTACCATAAACCATACAGCTCAGGTTTAATTTTTTTATACAAAGAGTTGATAAACATACGATATACATAACGCATAGGAAATGCAGTTTAGGGGAAAATAAATCTTCCACGCTCAATTTCAATCCGATGTGAGGGTAAACGATATTTACTGATATATTGTACATATATGTACTGTAAGATGCAGTTCTAGTTTGAAACTCTCATTTAAATACAATGCAATGTATGTTAAATAAATGGACACGTACATGTTTATGAAAAAGTATCTGGTATGGAATATATATAGTGAATACAAAATTGAGGATAACCTCAGCATTTCTGTTGTATTCTTGAACATCTATATTTATAAACATTCTCCTAATTTTACCAGAGCGAATTTCACTGGAAGGCTTTGTACTAGCAGACTTCGAAGCTGCACTGTGGCAAGCTATTAAGGAGAGGTTTCCATGCACGCCAATCCAGGGCTGTGCATTCCACTGGATACAAGCCGTGTTCAGGAAAGGTCCAGGAGCATGGACTGCAGGTATAACAAATTACATCAAGGAAATTATCATTGAAACTATCATTTCTGTCAATATATATTGTGCCAAGATGTTTTATTGATAGGTACATCACTTAACTTTTTAAAAAATGTAAATTCTAGTTAACAAAGACATATATTAAAAAGTAAACATATTGTAAATATGTATAATACTTTTGTGTATAATACTTTCATGTATAATACTTTTACAGACAGCTTACAACCAGAACTCCTTGCCTTGCCATTCCTCCCGCCAGAGCACATCGAAGACGCGTTCCACCGTCTGGATGGCCTTGCTCCAGAAGTATTGGCTCCAGTTATGGATTATATCTTCAGAACATGGATTCGTAGCCCCATATTCGAGATCCATCACTGGAGTGTCTTTATGACAGCCATCCGGACCAACAACGACGTGGAGGGGTGGCATAACCGGCTAAACACCAGTGTGGTAGGCAGGGGACCCGTCCCTTTTACCATCTAGTATCCAAACTGTATGTGGAAGCAACGGGCATTAGCCTTCAGATGAAGATATCGCTGCATCTTGCCTTCGGACACCGAAGGCAAGATGCAGCGATACCAACGGAAGAGGACCCGTCAAGTAGAGGGACATGTTTTTGAATTGTGGCACCAGTACTACGACAGGGATATCACGGCAACCAGCTACTGCAGGGATGTGTCAGCTACTGCAGGGATGTGCCAGCTACTGCAGGGATGTGCCAGCTACTGCAGGGATGTGCCAGCTACTGCAGGGATGTGCCAGCTACTGCAGGGATGTGCCAGCTACTGCAGGGATGTGCCAGCTACTGCAGGGATGTGCCAGCTACTGCAGGGATGTGCCAGCTACTGCAGGGATGTGCCAGCTACTGCAGGGATGTGCCAGCTACTGCAGGGATGTGCCAGCTACTGCAGGGATGTGCCAGCTACTGCAGGGATGTGCCAGCTACTGCAGGGATGTGCCAGCTACTGCAGGGATGTGCCAGCTACTGCAGGGATGTGCCAGCTACTGCAGGGATGTGCCAGCTACTGCAGGGATGTGCCAGCTACTGCAGGGATGTGCCAGCTACTGCAGGGATGTGCCAGCTACTGCAGGGATGTGCCAACATCTACTCGTTATACAGTATCTATGTGGTTTATGTGGGATTCATGTGTTATAAATGTGTGATTAATAAATGTCCATGTGGAATACATGTTGCATGTTGTATCAATGTGTTATTTATTGCATGTTGGGTTAAACTATTATTTATATGGACTGTATATGGTGTATATATCTTATCTATTATCAATTGTGGAATACATGATGGATGCACATGAAATTAAGCAGAAACTTACTATAGTGTTATGATTTTATTTCATGAATTAATCCTTCAAGAGTTGTGTCATTGGAATCTGAAAATGTATCAATAACCTTAATTGATATATACAGTGTACAGAGAAGATATGATTAAGACATTAAAAACGAATGCAAGTATTGTGCGCACATGCAATACAACCCAGAAGTTGAACTATCTGATGAATAACTTTTACTAATGTAAATATTTTATTGGGCAAAATCCTTTTTGATGCAATTTAGATTAATGAAAATGTTGGTGTTTGAATATATAATAATAATAATAATAAAGCCGTTATTTATCCAGGATTACATATTTAGCAATAACGCTAGTTTTCAATATGGTCCTGCATATAACATACATACAGACAGATATTAGTAAAATAAACACAGATTAAAAGAAGTAGAATACATAATAGGTAAACTTTCTAGAAGTTTCTCAAGAGATAAGTCAACACTAAAGCCAGTTGAAATTATAATTGAATAACCATGAGGCTTCTCCCCCCCCCCCTCCTAAGTCACAAGAGTTGGGAAGTGTATGAAATTAAATGCCCGCTTACAAATGTAAGTTAATCAAATATATATAAGATACAAATTATATAGGCATAATGCGTCATAAAATACTTAATCATGACATCAATATCATTATAACAAGAGAAAAAAAAGTTAAACATTGTATTGTCATAATTAGATACAAGGATGATATTATTATTCCACCAGTTGTTGTTTGTGATTTCAAAATATGACAATTTTGTACGGCATTATATGATTTATCAAATGTAGCCAAATCGAATTTGCAAAGAATTCGTAACCAGACGACAGAGACCAGCCAGTCTAAGGACTGAATATCTTGACGTATTAAAACTATACTATAGAACCCTTGAAATAAGATTAATTTTTAGAAATATGACAATGAATTTCACAATTACCCTAACATTTGTCATATTCATATAACGCAGGAATATATCTTTATAAACGTTTCCACGAGAATGGGAGAACTCCGAGGAAACACGAGATCTTCCTCCAATTCATTTGCATACGGTGTATTTTCGAAATTATAACTATTTACATGCCCAAGAGAAAGTTATTTGTATTACATATTGTCAACTCTCTACATGGGCAGGATTTAAGTGTAGAAGGGACGTGGGGGAAAATTACAGGCAGCTAGGGGGTCTGGGGCCGCCTTTAAACCTCAGTGGGTCCAGAGTAAGATCCTAGTGAGGGCCTAGGGTGAAGCCCCCGGGAACTCCTGTATTTTGATTACGGAATCTGGTGTAAACATTTTTCATTTACATACACTGTAAGTACTGTACAAGTATTACGCTTGCTTTTTTTTTTTTTGATAAATGATTTATAATCGAGTACTGCTTTTACTTTCAGAACCGAATTTCGTTAAAATGGTTGTTTAAAATTGTTTAAGGGAGAGAGAAATTTTATAGCATTTTCATTAAGCTATTGATTCTTTGCAAGGGTTACGTTGTTTCACGAAATAAATTTTAAAAACCTTCAATTCCGTAAAACCAACAGTGGAAATGCGTTTGATCTATTGTAACGTGTCAAGGGGGTTCGTACCCCGTTGATTCCAGGATCTGGGGTTTTAAATTAATTCAACAAATAATTTTCCTCTGTAAAAATGATTGAACAAAATGATACAGTTTTCCTCTCTAAAGTGATTTAAATATATAACTACTGGTCTGCAAATATATACAAATAAGACCCTTCCCTTACTTAGGGGAAAATCACACTTGGTCGGCCTATATTACTACTTTATGAGTTTATACACCTCTAGATAGAGATATGCCTTATTCAGGCAGTAACAACTATCTAAGAGGTAAGCCCTAGCCGAATAAAGGTGGTCCAACTCCAGAAGCAGCAGTTACTGTGTTAATGCCTTATGCAGGACGGACAGTGAACTGCTAACCTCTGAAGCCCTACACCTTCCCTAACCGAGGAAGAATGACAAATAAATAGGCGAACCTCCAGGAGGTCAACCTCTAAAATGCTAGCCACGACTGTGGTCAGACTCCAAACAAATGGTCCTATATAACAAAGAAGTGTGGCAAGCCTCCAATATTTATATAAGGCAATCCACCTGTGGCAAGCCTCCAATATTAGGCAATCCACCTGACCAAACTAACCGTTATAATGCTTCTCCTTCCTCCGCTTGGCTTTAAAAAAAACTTCACTGACTGGCTGCAGCTGTATATATACCCTCTGTGGGTCACATGATCAGCAACAGTTTCTAGATCACCCGCTGCTAGCTAATTGTGTATCAGCCATAGTTAAGTTTCTAGATCACCGTTTCTGTAGACCTCTTGCAACATTGAAAAACATGAAATCATTACACTATAAAAGAATATACCCCCCCCCCTTTCAAAAATAACTTCCAGAATTATTTATGAATAAACTGGGCCGTAAATTAACCTTCAATTTGGAGGAGGCAGGAAATTAGGCGGGGGTCTGGGGGCCGCCCAGACGCTGAGCACATTTTGTGCACACTGAACACGTTTCGTGCAAAATCCTTGATTCTAGGGCCTTCTAAGATGTTACTTGACTAACTCATTCTAAAAGAAAGATTTGGAATGCTTTTTAAGGGAGGTATCATGTTCTTAGCTATTGGAAACAACATAAATTCTAATGAACTTTAAATTTTAATTTTTTTTGGCTCAAAAGTTGGAGGAGGCAGCTGCCTCCTCCGCCTCCATGTAATTTACGGCCCTGATAAATTGCTTTAAACAATAACGGCAGTTTTGCTTCATTCAATTTCTGTTTTGGAAATAGTATTCCTTGAACTTCTGCAGTCGATGACACTGTGTCGTGATCTAATTTGGGATTAAATAATGTACTTGTAAACTTCATCTAATCATGTTTGATGCTGCTGCTGGTGGCTTCCTGTGTCTAGCATCTTTTTTTCATAGGATTGATTGATTGTATCTTGCTTAACGTCTCGCTCGAGAATTTTTCACTCATATGGAGACGTCACCAAGACCGATGAAGGAAGGGCTTCAAATTTAGGCCTATGCTCGGCGCTTACGGCCATTGAGCAGTGAGGGTTCTTTAGCGTGCCACACCTACTGTGACACGGGTCATCCATTTTTAAGGTCATCTTCGAGGACCCGTGACAGTCACACCTGATGCTGAGCGTTTGGCGATGGAACTGTCACTACCTGTTTTTTATCGACTTAGGTCTGTCGCGGCGGTTTTTAGCTCACCTGAACCGAAGGTTCAAGTGAGCTTTTCTGATCACATTTTGTCCGGCGTCCGTCTGTCTGTCTGTAAACTTTTCACATTTTCATCTTCTTCTCATGAACCACTGGGCCAATTTCAACCAAACACGGCCAAAAGCATTCTTGGGTGAAGGGCTTTCAAGTTTGTTCAAATGAAGGGTCATGTCCCTTTCAAACGGGAGATAATCACAAAAATGCAAAAATAGGGTGGGGTCATTTAAAAATCTTCTCAAGAACAACTGGGCCAGAAGAGCTGAGATTTACATGAAAGCTTCCTGACATATTGCAGATTTAAGTTTGTTCAAATCATGGCCCCCGGTGGTAGGATGGGGCCACAAGGGGGGATCAAAGTTTTACATACAAATATATAGGGAAAAACTTTAAAAATCTTCTTCTCAAGAACCACTAAGCCAGAAAAGCTGAGATTTACATGAAAGCTTCCTGACATAATGCAGATTCAAGTTTGTTCAAATCATGGGCCCCTGGGGTTGGATGGGGCCACAATAGGGGATCAAAGTTTTACATACAAATATATAGGAAAAATCTTCTTCTCAAGAACCACTGAGCCAGAAAAGCTGATTTTTACATGAAAACTTTCTGACATAGTGCAGATTCAAGTTTGTTCAAATCATGGCCCCCGGGGGTAGGATGGGGCCACAAGGGGGATCAAAGTTTTACATACAAATATATAGTTAAAATCTTTTTCTCAATAACCACTGAGTCAGAAAAGCTGATATTTACAAGAAAACTTTCTGACATAGTGCAAATTCAAGTTTGTTCAAATCATGGCCCCCGGGGGGTAGGATGGGGCCACAAGTGGGGGGGGGGTCAAAGTTTTACATACAAATATAGGAAAAAGCTTTAAAAATCTTCTTCTCAAGAACCATTGGGCCAAAGAAGTTGACATTTACATGAAATCTTTCTGACATAGTGTAGATTCAAGTTTGCAAAGGGTAGTTTGGGCCATAGTAGGGACTAAGGTTTTATATGCAAATATATATGGAAAGTCTTCAGATATGGGCCAAGGTGACTCAGGTGAGCGATGTGGCCCATGGGTCTCTTGTTGTTTGTACCGATAGGTTGGTTGTATTTAATGACCCTCTTGAGAATATTTCACTCATATGGATACGTCACCATTGCCGGTGAAGGGCTGCAAAATTTAGGCCTATATTCGATGCTTACGGCCTTTGAGCTGGGAGGGATCTTTATAGTGCCATACCTGCTGTGACACGGGACCTCGGTTTTTGCGGTCCGCCCCATTTAGTCGCCTCTTACGACAAGCAAGGAGTACTGAGGACCTATTCTAACCCGGATCCCCACGGAACTGATAGAAACAATAGCTAATTTGACACCACTTAAGTGTTAATCAGGCATGGATATATATTTTGGTGATCATATTCATAAATTTATTCAGTTATCAATTCATGCACCCAGATTTAATTTCTTCATGAATAAATAAATTCATATGAAAACTTTCCTGAGACATTAGTCACACTGGCTAGTTTATTTTACTAGGCCAATGCAGCAGCATGGACGGATCCAAGATTTCAGTATAGAGGGCGCGGGAAAATCTGAGAGGCAGGGGTCTGGGGGCCATATTTAGACCCCCAGTTGGTCCAGTGTATATCCTGGGGAGGGGGTGGAGGGGGTAAGCACCAGGTAGCTCCCGTAATTGTTTTATACTGTTGGTGATGAAATCTGGTAGTGTTTTAGTACATATAAGTGAAAATTGTGTTTTAAACTTATCAAATGTAATACCATATTAGTGTTATGTTTACTTCTTAATGCATTAGAATTCGTGATGAAGTACTATTCTTAGTGTTATAATAGAAAAGTTATTTAAAAATTCTTTAAAAAAGACTGTTTCTGCAGAAATTTGCTTAAAATGGAGGGTTATTCTTTGAGCTATTAATTTATTAAGGGCTGCATCACCAAAAGAATTTTTAAAAACCGTAAAACTAACAAAATGAGATGGAAATATGCAAGATCTCTCTCGATCTCGATCTCTCTTTAGAACTTCAATTTCCAGGATTATTTATGTACACATTGCTTTAAACTATAACGTTATTTTTGCTTTATTCAATTTCTGTTTCGGAAATGGCATGTCTTAAAACTTTTACAGTCGATATCACTGCTGCAATCTAATTTAGGATTAAACAATGTATTTTTAAACTTCACTCAGTCATGTTTCATGAGGCTGCTGGCTTCCTGTGTCTAGCATCTTTTTTCACAGAAAGACCATGGTGACGTCAATATTCAGATATATAGGAAAAATAAATGATTTATACAATTCAACGTGACATCGAATAAAGTGTTAATCTGGCATGGATGCAGATTTTGGAGATCATTTTCATTAATTTATTTAATCAATTTGTGTACCCAGATTCAATTTCTTCATGAAAAAAATAAACTGATATGTAATGTACACCAGTCTTCAAGAAAACTTATCCGAGACACTAGCCGTAATGATTGAGAAATACTAATCAGCCTCAAATACCAAACATTCTTGCGTTTAAAATCCAAGCAATTTATTCAACCAAGATTTTTCACTACCTATAGTTATGAGACATTTTCTACAAGCTAGTAGCCCCTAGGAGACGGCCTATAGTGGGTTTTAATAAAGACTGCAACATGGTACATGTTTACCTAATTCCCTCGATGTACATGTTTTACTTCTTTTTAAAGATTTTTGATTGATTGATAGTATATTGTTTTATAATGCTCCTCTCTAGGATCTTTCACTCTCACCACTGCCGGTGAAGGACTGCAAAATTTAGGCCTATGCTCAGCGCTTACCACCTTTGAGCGGAGAGGGAGCTTTATCGTGACACACCTGCTGTGAAACGGGACCTCAGTTTTGCGGTCTCATCCGAAGGACCGCTCCCTTTAGTAGCCTCTTACGACAAGCAAGGGGTACTGACGACCTAATCTAACCCTGATCCTCAAGATCTTTCGAGCTCACTTGCTGCTTTTGAAATAATGTTGTGGTCTGCCTTTTTTAAATATGTCCAATTGAAACATAAACAGGCATATAAACTTGGAAGATTGAAAATTCCGATTTGATTGAATGATTGTTTAACGTACTGACGAGATTTTTTCACTCATATTGAGACGTCACCAGATGTAAATGAAGTACCACTTATGCTTAGCGCTCAAGGTCGTAGCAGTGAGGTTTCTTTATCGCCGCGACACAGGACCACCGTTGTAAGGTTATCTATGAAAGACGTTTGGAAAACAAGCCCAAAAAAATCCTATTTGAAGAAATAACATGATTTAGATAATATTCCTTTAAAAAAAAACACGTGTAGTTTACTGACTTAATCTTTTGTATACATGCACTCCATAAAAATTGTAAATTAATTAAACGTAATTATCTATTTATTTATCTACCCTTCTGTGTTTGATATACCAGATGTGATAAAATAATTAGAAAGGTTACACGAGGAATATGTTTTCGTTCCAGTTGACAAAGCTTGTAACAACATTGTCTTTGTTTGTAAGACTCATCATTACAACTGTATTTTAAACGAACTTGACATTAATTTTACATTTAGTAATCTTACTAATACTCCAATTGCCTTTCAAAAGATGGAATTCTTCAAAACCATGCTTCAGTTACCGCACTTACACTGGATTCCTAAACTTCACAAAAAACCTTACAAAGAAAGATGCATTGCTGGATCCAGTAAATGTTCTACCAAGCCTCTATTTTTGCTCCTCAAGAAAATATTAACAGCTGTGAAAAAAAACCTGCAAACGTACTGTGCCACAGCGTATAGCATAAGTGGTAAATCAAATGTGGATTCTAAAAAATTCTAAAGAACTTTTAGTAAATTTGAAATCGCAATGCTTTTCTCAAATCAACAGCATTACAACGTATGGCATTTCAACACTTTACATGACCATTCCTCACGATGAATTAAAGACTAGACTTTTTGACATCATAGACAGTTGCTTCTTCAACATAAATGGAAGAAGGAAATATTTGTATCTAGTGATCAGTCATCCAAAAAATTATTTTGTTGAACACCACTGATTCCACGCACAAGTACTCTGAAGTTGAAATAAAAATATGCTGAAGTTTCTCATTGACAATATCTTTGTAGTCTTCCGTGATCAGGTCTCCAACAGTCTGTTTGGGATTTCCATGGGCACGAACTGTGCTCCTTTGTTAGCTGACCTGTTTTTATATTCTCAGTGTTTATTCAAAAGCTTCTACTTGAGAAGAAAAAATATCTTGCCTTGGCCTTCAACTGGTCATTTAGATATATATCGACGATGTTTTATCTATTGAAAATAATAATTTCCACTCATATGTCGATTCGATATATCCCTGTGAACTCGAGATAAAAGACACCACAGAGTCCTCCAAATCTGCTTTGTACTTAAATAGTTTATTGAAAATGAATATCAAAGGCAAACTAACAACTCCATCTTATGACAAACGGGATGGTTTCAGCTTCTCTGTTGTCAACTTCCCATATTTATGTAGCAATATTCCATTATCTTCTGCATATGGTGTCTATATCTTTCAACTGATTCGATACGCAAGAGCTTGTTCTGCGTATGGTCAGTTTTTAAATCGAGGCAAGCTACTGACAAACAAGTTGATGTTACAAGGGTTTCAAAATTCTCCTCTAAAGTCAGCATTTCGCAAATTCTATGGTCTTTATAATGATCTTTTTTGCCAATACAACCTATCTTTGGGTCAAATGCTGTCTGACGTGCTTCATACCGATTGTTAGGCCGTTCTTAGCACATTGAATTTGACTGTGGATTACTTCGTTTACGTGATCAAGACATAGGGCTCACGGTGGGTGTGACCGGTGGACAAGGGGTGCTTACTCCTCCTAGGCACCTGATCCCACCTCTGGTAAATCCAGGGGTCCATGTTTGCCCAACTCATTGTTTTGTATTCCATATAGGAGTTATGAGAGTGATCACTATTGGTTATCTTTATCTTTCATTTTGATAAAGGACACACTATTGTTTTAGACTTTGAAAAGTTTAGAAGGGGGTCTCCTTCTAAATCCGATGGTGCAATGCCGTTAAAAAGTACTTGACTGTAAATAAATCGTACACATTGGAGGCATACGTCATCAGGATGAATTCTATGGTAAGAAAATAAGCTGCAACACTGTGAAAACGTTTTTTTTAAAAGTAACTACATATGCATACTCACACTATTATGGATTCAAAGTAGAAAAACTGTTTTGATGTCCACTTAATGTACTTTGATTTAATGGATAATTAAAGGAAATGCATATGTTGCCACCTTTTCAAGATATCAGATACGCATAAACAGAAGTTATATATCAACATAAGAGAATCGCACATTGATAATAAATACATGTATACATAAAAATACTAGTTACGCTGTAACTTGATAAATATACAAAAATAAATGAGGATATCAAGGAAATCATTGTATAATAGACATACAATAGATAAAATATCAGCATTGGAGTTATTGCCCTTGACATTTAAAAAAATATAAATAATTGATTATTTATGGAAAAAACAAATTTTTAAGTATCAAATGGTTTACCAGATTTTTTTTACGTACCTACTGATATAATATTCATAAAAACAAATATATTTCTATCATGAACAGAGTTTGATTAAAGTTGCTTTACGTAACAATCAGAAGGTCGAGCCCGACCAGTAAAGGGCGACATACTATATGAAAGGTGAAGATAACGAACAATGATCAATCGCATAATACAAAATAGAGAGTTTGGCAAACAAGAACCCCTGGATATACCAGAGGTGGGATCAGGTGCATAGGAGGAGTAAGCATCCCCTGTCTACCGGTCACACCCGCTGTGAGCCCCTATATCTTGATCAGGTAAACGGAGTAATCCGCAGTCAAAATCATTGTGCCAAGAACGGCATAACAATCGGTATGAAGAACGTCAGACAGCATTTGACCCAAAGATAGGTTGAATTGGCAAACAAGATCATTATAATGACCATAGAATTTGCGAAATGCTGACTTTAAACGAGACTGTTGAAACCCCCGTAACATCAACTTGTTTGTCAGTAGCCTGCCTCGATTAAACAACTGACAGAATTACATTGAACATACTGACGTATAGTAGAGATGCTTTAGAACTTATTAAAAGTATTGCAATTACTGAAACACAAATCAGAATCAAAGGCCGAAAAGTATTTTGTAGATTTTTGAAATCCAAGCAATTTATTCATCCAAGATTTTTCACTAAGCCCGATAGGCTGATGATGAGACATTTTCTACAAACGAGTAGCCTCAGACCAGCTAGAGACTGCCACATTGCACATTTTTCGTCAGGATAAGACCGCAAAAAACGAGGTCCCGTGTCACAGCAGGTGTAGCTATATAATGTAGCCCTCCGACTTTTTTTTTTGGGGGGGAGGGGAGTGCTACAACTCCTTTGTATCTCCGTAATGGTGCAGATGCGGTAGTGATTCACTCCCACAACATTTTGGATCATTCTAAACATTTTCTGACTTTCTTTACATAGATAAAATGCTTACGTTTCTTAGTCAATATCTATACAACCTGCAACTTGCGATTTATGAGACTCTATTCCACCATTTTTTTTCCAATTTTGATATATTCAAATTCTCGATTCATATTTTTGTACCATGTTTGACTGTCAAGTTATTTGCATATGTCCATATAAGGTAGTGTTTACATCAATTGACGAGTACGGAGAAAGCGATTTTTCTGGTATTGAAAAGGTTTAAATTTGATATCAAGTTAAAGAAACGAAAAGCAGAGTGTGATTTTTTCTGCTACCATATGGTTTTCCTTTCTTTGTTGGAATGACGCGAGTAACTACATTTTTGCGTTGATTGTCAATGTTTAGGTTTTTCAGTAGATACACCAACGAGATCTCGCGATAACAAGCATGGCGGGGCAGACGAAGAAGTTTGCATGTTGTACATGATATTTAATGAAAAACACCTTAGATATGCTCAAGCCCAAAGTTGGTGCTCTTTTTAGTGTAAACAACAAATACACGGGGCTTATTACAGGTTATTCATAAAAATATGTTGCACCATTACAAAGATCCTGTGGAATTTCAGCCCTCCCCCGAAAACGTCAGAATAAAAAAATCAGAGCGGGCTACGTTATTGCAGTTACAGCAGATGTGGCCCGATAAAAATCTCTTCCTGCTCAACGACCGTAAGCGCCGAGCACAGACCTAAACTTTGCAGTCCTTCACCGGCAATGGTGACGTCTCCATATGAGTAAAAAATTCTCGGGCGGGACGTAAAACAATACACATTAAATCAATCAATCTTCACTCCCTCGATATATACAAGTCATCTAACTGCGTTGTTGCGCTGAGCATCATTCAGACACGACATTTCACAAAAAAAGCGATAACATTTGAAGACAACGAAATCAAAAATCGAGGACGCCTACTTTTGATAGACTACTGGTCCCCGAATCACATGAGTTAGAACAAACCAAAATTGAAGTGCTATAAAGATCAATTTTGATATGCCAGAACCTAATCCTTGACAGTTAACGGTTAATATTTTGATTTCATTCATTGTAAACAAAGTCTATACCTAGCAAATGCATATTACATGTAACAAAGGGTTGTAAAGTAAGCCAGAGTAAGATAGCACAGAACACAAAGCAAATTTCAAAAAACCTTAAAATCATTCTGTTTGAAACATGAATCCTGTGGTGGTTTCTTATATATCTAAAAAAAAAATTGTCGTACTTACCGACAACGAGTTTATGATTTCATGCTTTCTTGTTTACATAAATTTTGTTATCCCGATCCCGATCGAAAATAGCATGAAATAAACACTCACTGTCGGTTTACCAGCAAGAAAATTGTCATCAGCTATAAATCAAAAATTATATACATATATATAAACATACACATATACATCTTAGTAAATCAGTATCCCAAGATGAGTATAGCATCAACAAACCAGTTGCTGGCTAGATTTTTTATGAACGAAGGGTATTTAAACACCATGAAACTGTTATACGTATGTCAGTGCATTTTTAAATGGAGCCTTAGGTGTCAAAGTTCCACACTTTTTATAACTATCATTATATTTTTGAAATTGTGTGATTTTTCAAAAATGTTTGCATATTTTTGTTTGAAACCAACGAGATTAACGCCCTTCTCTGAGTTTTTGTTTGATATTGTCACCAACATCGAATTTCACCTGAATGCCATCCTTGGATCTCCCTTATACTTTGGTATTATAATACCAGGCCGATTCAATGTCATCGTTTTCTCGCAGCGATTTCATTAGATCAAGGTTTTTCTGTGTGATATCTTCCACAATACGAATGTCACCGGAGAGATTTTTCTTTTCTCTCATTAGTTTTTTCTTCACTTCTGACGATGCCAAGCGCACGATGACTGGCTTATCTTTGGAGTGTTGATTGGCTGTGGGAATACGGTGAATTTCAGTCACATCTCGTGGATCTAGCTGTAGCCCCAAATCTTTGCTTAGAATCTCCATGAAATCTTTCCTCAGTTCTAGTTTTTGTTTTGTGGGAAGATTGAACACTTTTATATTATTTTTTCGAGAGTATTGTTCATTAAAGTTTGCTGATCTTATTGTGTCCCTTATACTCCCTTTGGTTGTATTTATCTCCGTTTTCAATTTTAAGTTCGATTCTTTCAAAGCTTTAATCTCTCTCCCTAAGTTTTCATTTTCAATTGTCATTGCATTGAGTTTTTCCTTGTATTCTTCTTTAAGATTTGTTGTTGCTTCTGAGAGTTCATTTTGCATTTTTTCTTCAAACACATTAATAAGATTCTTTATAATGTCTACTACCAGAGATTTCAGTTCATTCTTTCCCACTATGGACTTTTTAAGTGCCTCAAAATCTTTTCTGGTTGGAAGATCACTCAATTGTTGTTTTATTTCATCTAGCTCTCCTGTTAGCTTACCCGAAACAAAACTACTGTCACTAGTGGTGGAAGCATTCAACAATCCTTGAACGGGAGATTTTTCTCCAGTGCGTGCGTTCTTTGAATTCTGAGTTGTTCTCGGAGCACTTGTTACGGGTGTTACGGATGACTGTTTTTGTTTGATAGTATTTTTACCGGACACCTCCCTTGAAATACTCTTTTCTACAAAAGATTTCTCACCCAGGTTTTGAATATATCACAAAATAGTCCTTTAAATCCTTATGCAAAACTTTTTCTGAATGTACATTACCGTTGTACCCTTCTCTACCACCAAAAACCCGAGCACCTTCACACACCTGTTACCTGCTCGGCGGCCATATTTCTTCCCTTAAAATCAATTACCCTGAAGTTGAAATAAAAAATATGCTAGAGTTCCTCATTGACAATATCTTTGAACAATTCATTCTGCGAAAAATTCCTACTACGCGTTTCTTTTTCTCTGTTATTTGATCAGTACACGGAAGCAGATTTGCCTGTCTATAGTTAATTAAGTTGCGCCAAGCACGATATCTCGTGGAGCAGATATCAACATATGCTTCAACAATTGATCGTCAAAGATTAGACAGATTACGCGTGACGTCAGCAGATTCCACTACGTCATCTTCGTCCATGTATTATAATAGCGTCATCTACAGCATCTGCTATCTCAGAAATACACAGAACTGTTCACAGTGGATTACGTGATTTTGGGATTAAAGCGTGAAGACCTGTTTGTGGTATTGTTTTAACGTTACAACATCACCGAAACAGACTTCAATGGTCCCAGACTCAAAGAGTATGGCCACAGCAATGTTGGCGAACAGTTTGGTTTAGCAATGAGCATCCAAAAGGTTGAAGATTTGGTTGATGGTAGAATAATCATATGTGCAGCGATATCCGATGCAGACAGGGCCGCTTTGGTTCATATACAAGGGATTTTGACGGTTTATTGACGAAGTCATGCATACAGCCACACGTGTTTTTAATAACATAGCCATATTTCAACATGACAATGCAAGACCACATACCGTTTGTCCGATACGTGATATCTTGCAAAGACAAAATATCACGGTTCTCCTTTGGCCATCCAAAACGCCAGATTTCATTTCTATTGAACATTGGATAGGGGCATATAAAGAGAACCGTATAACGGCTGGTTCAAGCGGAACAACGTTCTTAGACAATTTTAGAGACTTAATTGCATCCATGGGATGACGTTGTCATGTTGTCATTGGTGCTCGTGGGGGTACGCACTAGATATTGGATATTTGGTGACCTTCAACTGTTCATGATTGTAAAATTCAGTAGTGGTCGTGGCATTTTAATTTTTAATGTCTCCAACATTTGTTTTGTTATCAATAAATCAAACTTTTAAAAAAGTGCTCTTCATGTCATAATGTGTTTCTATTTCACTGTGCGTTTCTTCTTTGTTTTATAATCAGTCTACATGTTCTAGAACTTTAAGATCCTGCTACTTTTAAAGTATATTCAATGTTCTACTTCGATTTTAACCGGACACATTCAATAAATTCTAACCCGTCATATAATGGTGAGGTTAAAAGTTCCGATATTGGAAGAAATATCGTTTTTGGTGGTATGATATGCTTTTGGGGAAAAAAAACCCCGCCGTGATATCTTATATAAGATTTACATTTCACATGTTATTCATTTACATATACGCCATAAAAATTGTGAATTAAATTGTATTCTTCCAAAATTAAACTATGCATTAAACTATGAAAATTTTAGGGGGGCGTGGCGTGAAAAAATTGCCATCTTGAACTGACCTGGACAAAAAAATCAGAAACAATCGCCATTATTTGGTAGAGAAAATGTTTATATCACAACTCAACGCCTCTTTACTGAAATAGATAAAAACTACATATCATTTAAGATAAGCGAAGTAGTCTGGATTTACAAAATGTCTTCGTAAATCCAGACTACTTCTGAAAGCACAGCGGGGACTCCTGGGAGTACCGCCCGATTGACACGGTTACGAGTGTAATTAAAATTCTTCAATTAGACTTGCTTTCGACGTTGTGATTGACCTATATTTTCGGAAAAGTGACATCAGATTTCTTTAAAAAATATAATAATACCTGAGAGTTTCATAGATATATATTCATCTTTTTCCTTTCTTTAAATTTCCTATATCTACACGGTAAAAAACTGCAGCAACAGATCAATTTCAAAAAGAGTATTATTGTCCTAAGCTGTGAGACCATTTGTACCCCCCTCCCCTCTCTGGTTATCAATTCCCATTGGTATGAATACATCTCTCCTAAGACAATACGAAATTCCACGAAAAAAAAAAGAAGACTTGGAATAATCTGTTTCTTATCAAAAACTTTATTTCTCCCCTCTTTCTCTCCTCCCTCTCTCTCTTCATAAAACTTTGCAAGATAGTCATCTTCGCCATACTGATTGATGGATTCGTTGCTATAGCAATATACTTATCTATTTTCGCCGTACGTCGAATCATCTTTTGAGTTCTTTCACTGATAAAATTTTCCCTGGATCTGTTTCACACGTACAAGTTATACTCAGCCCGGTGCACGGGCAAATATTGGGAAAGCTCCGATGGAAATTATTTGGCTTCAACGTCCCCATGAGAGTATCCCCTGGGGATTTCGTCTGCAAGGGGGACGGGAATTTGGTCAGCCCCTTGCCGTGCAAAGGGTATGTACGCTTTTTCTAATCTATAATGGGCTGTTGGCAACTATCCCTCATTTAAGAAAATCATTTAATCAAGTGCATGCACATCTCATTACACCCAATTCTAATTAATTAACAAAATAATAATGCTGAAAATCGGAAGGGTTTGATAACATTTTAGTGTGAATAAAGTTCTATGGTATATAATATTTTATGGTGAAGACCAGGATTTTTTGGCATTCATACGCGAAGATTTTGTTTCGAAAGATGATGCATGCTAAAATATTAACCCCCTCCATATCTATCAAATTTATTGTGTTCTACGTGTATATACAATGCGTATGTGTAACTAACTCCAGCTAATTCACAAAGGAAAATAAAAAAATCCGAAAATAGCAGTGTGCATATGATTCACAGCGAAAACATTTCTGTATCGTCTGAGATTAAACAAAAATTGTGCGGAGGTTGATCCTGCCATGTTTTCCTTCTGATTGGAAGTCTGCTCCATGTGGCGTTTGTGTTTCCTTATCTCGTCTGTCTGTATGACGTAACTTTCCAAGAGTACCACATAAACTAAACGTCTGCAACACATGCGTTTCATGATTTAAGGAGAATGTAGCACAGGTTTAGATGTGGTACTGAATTACAAGCACTTTTGATTAATTTTTATTCACAGATATTATGTAAATCATTTAATAAAAAAAAAAAAACAAAAAAAAAAAAAAAACCCTATACATTGCAATTGCAGCTTGTAGCTAAACGTATTTTATTTGGTGACTCTGCAGAAAAAAAATCACAGAAAACGTAGCCACAATATTTATCAAATTTTCTTAAAATGTGGTTTTCGTTAAATCCCATTTTTTCCGGCGGATTATTTTGTCATGATTCATATTATTTTCAATTTTCTCATTTGTATTCTAGCACAAATGAGCCAGGCATGATTCATATCAAATTGATACTAAAATCAAACATTTCGCGCTTGCGCAAGTTGCACCACTGTAATCGTTAAAGGACGTAACATTTATCATGTTTTAGATAAACCCTAAACTCACACGACTTCCGTTGAAATATTGACCAAAAAAATAAATAAATGAAAGTACACGATTCCAAATTATATGCCCCACCCCAACCCCGAGATCGAATTGGGATATTGTTTTGGGTTGATCGTCTGTTTGCCTTTCCACATCTATACCACATAATTGGTCAATTGAAGACAAATCGAACCTTTTGGATAAATGTCATATGTCAAAGCTAGCAGGCAAACACAAATATTTACATTCCCAATGGTTCTGCCTTTGGTATATTTACAAATCGTGATGATGGTTATTTCCTCATGAATGCTCTTCAGTTGTAAACAATGTACGTATGAATCTTGATAAATATAGTACGTCTATTCTAAAGGATTGGATGTTGTCGGAATTCCCGGTCGTTAAAATAGACATATGATACTTATCAAGATTCATATTTCTTACACCTACAGCGCGTTCATGAGGAAATGTCTTTCGTTACAATTTGTAAAAATGTCAATGACAAATGCATTGGAAATGTGATTATATCATCATAATTGATATACAAGCAACTGAGGATTTTTTGTACGTCTCATTCGAAATTTTTTCACTCATATAGAGATATTAGAGGTGTAGCTAGAATGGATTTATATGCATGTCGAAGGAGGTCTGGGAGTCCACGGAAGGAGGTATGGGAGCCCCCGGAAGGAGGTCTGGGAGTCCCCGGAAGCTCCTAAGTGATCACGTTTTCTGTGGACAAAATCTACTCCTATATTGAGTGAACAAATCCCCGTTTCAAACCAGTGTAGCAGGACCCTTACTAGGCAGTCTGCACTTTATAACTTCACCATCGTCATTTGTTTCAAACCATCGTTACCGTCTGAAATCAAACAAAGAAACTTAAAGATGTCGAAAATCACACTTCCTTCCAATCTTTATACATAAAATACCCATCCATTTATTGTTACAGTTATCATGCTATCTTTATTTTCCGGAGTTTTAAATAGATATATATATATACTTCAGAGAAACTTAGTTTCACAGGCCGTTTTGATCGACGTCAGTATATTTTCAGTTCAGCATCGGAAATTCAATATTTAGAATCTCAATAAACAGTATTAATTAATCTGCAAAGTTTCAATGTTTTTTTATATTATGAATTTGAATAAACTTGTACATTACTCTAGTACTGTTTAGCAATATCAATCAATCTATTGTAAATCAAATCACAAACTGCTTAATTTATGACTACATGTACTTCACATCATTTTAAAAAAATATATTTTTAACTCACCTGAGTTGAAAGCTCGAGTGAGCTTTACAGGTCACGTTTTGTCCGGCGTCCGTCTGTAAACTTTTTACATTTTTGACTTCTTCTCCAGAACAGCAAGGCCAATTTCAACCAAACTTGGCAAAACGCATCCTTGTGTGAAGGGAATTCAAGTTTCTATTTTCTTCTAAAGAACCATTGGGCCTGAAAAGTTTAAATTTACACAAAGGTTTTCTGACGTAATGAAAATTCAAGTTTGTTAAAATCATGCCCCCCCAAGGGTGGGGTGGGGGGGGGGGGGTGGGTGGGATGGGGTCACAATAGGGGATCAAAGTTTTAAGGTAAAGTGTCATAAATTTTAACCTATATATTACGTACGGCCGTAGATTTTTTTATGCTCTTGTAATTGGAAATTCGAGGTATATAGTTTTTGATCTGTCGTCTGTATGTTGGCCTGTTTATCCGCAAAAACTTCAACCTTGACTATACTTTTGAATAAATGGTGATAGGGCTTTCATATTTCACATGTGAGTTTCTTGTGACAATACTGTTTTTGGCACCAAATTATTTGACGTCGTGACTTTCACCTTGGAGTTTGATCTACTTTTGAGAAACTTTAACCTTGGCATGCATGACTTTTGAATGATTAACGATAGGGTTTCATATTTCACATATGTATTCCTATGTGTGACAAAACTTTTCTTTGGATACCATAATTACTTTGCTGCCAATGTTTCACATACACATTTCGCTATCGTTCAAACGCCTACCATGGCACGGTACCATTGCTTTAAAGGATCCATAACTTTCACTTTTAACGCTGAGCGCTTTGGAAAGTCCCTACCAATATTAGAAGTAGCACCGAGATCAAACCCTGACCTCAAGGTTGCGGAACGAGCTCCCTGACCACTTGGATACAGCGACTTGTAGCAATCGAAGATGTAGAACTGAAACTCATGATTCTATAACATTTACCTTTATGATGTCCAATCTCATTGAAATGTTTAAAAATATAAGAAGAATACATTTATGATAAATTGACATTACGTCAAAGTTGTTTTGTTTTGATTTTGTTCATTGTATGAATCTACAATTCTACAGGTGGTACCCGGAAGTGTAGCAGACGGTTCCCTGTCATCCGGGGACTTAATTTTGAAAATCGGGAACCATAATGTGACAAATGCCTATCACTCCGAGGGCCAGGATCACATCAAAAACGCCGGAAACACCCTTCAGCTTACGATTAAGAAGTAAGTTCTTTGCATTTTTTTTAACTCTTTACAATTTAAAAGAATTATGCAATGCATTCAGTAAAATTTCATTACCAGCACACACAATTACTAGTACTTAAATGACAGGAAAAGAAACCCAAGTTCCAGTACAGTAATACACTAAATTACAAAGTCAGACATTCTGTGCAATATATTCTTTCGCTCGACCACTTATGTCAATTAAGACCAAATGTTGTTAATGTATGGCACATGTCTACATATATTTGTCTGCCGAAAATCGCACTGTGCACTCTTCTGCAGCGATCTATGTTTACACATTCAAAAAGTAAAGGAAAAATGATCAATTTCAAATAGCTCAAAGACATATTTTTGAGTACATATATACAACACGTTATGATATTTGATTCCATGCTGATTACCTTGCATAATCTCATATTTCCAGTCGATGATAAGAGATAAATAATATACGGTAGATCTATATGGCAAGGCATGATTGTACTACAATGTACATTACAATGCATTGGTGATATGGTTGATAAAAATTAAGTGAATTAAAACACTTGCTGTCTAATCTGATATTGTCCATTCATAAAATGCATAGTACAGAAGACGTATGATTGAAAACACATGTACCTTCCAAACGTAGGTGCAATACCTCTCAGATAACACTTGCAGAATTACTAATTAACACTACCGACCGAGCGCTGTTGTCCAGTTGCGCCATGGATATTGCGACGAACAGTCGACCTCGGCCATTTTACCGCAGCTCATCCGTAAGTAAACAATTTCCTTTTTGTTATAATTTCAGAGTTCCGAGGGTCGCTGCCAGCTGTCCGGTGAGTCCTACATCCTCTCAGAGTTTCAGTTTCCCAAACCCGATCAAACCATCCGCCTACCGTGCCTTCTCACCAGACAATGACAGGCTGTCATTTCAACGTCCACTCCGAAGTCAGTATTCGGCAGACGATGATCATTTACGTCATTTTCAGTCTTTACCACGACACAGAGTAACAGCTGGCGGAATGCACTCAAGTGGCATGGATAACAATGATCCGTACTCATCCAGAAAACATGACAGCGATGGTTCTTTTGATCGTGGGTGTTTCACTATGCCAAAGCATTCGCCATACCGACCAAGTAATGTTCAAGCACCATCATCACATTTTCGAAGCGGCAGTAGTGACAGCAGTGGGTATCATACATCCTACAGCCCAGCAACAGTAGAATCACCTATTGGGAACCAGCAGCATAATCTGTCGTCTGCTTCTACGCCACCAAAGAGTTTTTACGGTCCAGGGCCTGGTATTTCTCCTCCGTCTTACGAGAGAAGTCTCTCCGAGAGAAACCGACCGTTTTCTCCATTGTACAACCGCCAGAATTCTTTTGAACGGAGTAACGAGGACCAGTTCGGTCTCAGAATTAATGACGAATCTACACATCTACCCAGAGAATACTCCGAGAATCTAAACGGTACAAGAACGCCACATCAGCTTGTGAGACAAACTTCAAGGGAGCAACCTATTTACAAGGGATACCAGTCTGACTTTTCTAGTGGAAGATCGAATGTGATATCACCCTCTAGTGAGTATAGTAGATCACCTAATGAAATACGACGGCAATTGTCATTTGGATCTAATATTCAAAGCCCTACTCTTGGTCGTGCCGAATCCTCCAAATATATAGGAGGAAATTCACAACCACGAGGATTTCAAAGGAGCCAGATATATAATGAGAATAGAGCAGAAGAGAAACCTGTAATACAATATCAGAGACAGACATCATCAGGAACATTACCCAAGTACGAGTCAACAATCTCATCACCACCTCCTGGCCACCATCCAAAACAAGATGGCGAAAAACCAGAGCCGCCTGTTAGGTCGCACAGCTTTGAGCATCGTGTGAGAAAACCGAGTTACAGCAGTTCTACAGGAATTAGTTCTATAGAGGATATTTTGTCTCCGTTTGAGAAATTTCAAACCTCCAACTATTTCAACGAATTCTACAACAAGGAACAGCCAAAGTCACCCCCAACCAGCTATAAGTCGAATAGTTTCGATACTCCAAGCTACAGCTCCCCACCGACGGATGTTTCTCCAAACTTGCGTCAACGGGAGGACAACAATAAAACGTATAGGGATCGAAGCTTTCCAAACACTATCCACAACTCTGGAAATCAGGTAGAAGAATCAGTTTTACAAGACTCTAACAAGGAAGCAGGAGACAGACAGGAAATGACGTCATATAATCGGTTTGCACCACCTCCTCCAATGGCACCCCCACCGCCTCCTCCTCCTCCACCACCACCACCACCACCTCCCCCTGCCCCTGGATTCCCAGGATCCGGACGACAGCCCTTCAGAAAACCAATACAGGTAGGCCCTATACATGTATGCACACTAATATTCTCCCAAGTTGATCAAAATTCATTATTAGTGAATGTGCATCTGTTATTTTACATTTTACCAAAGATTTATTAAGATAGTTTAAATGCAGTGATGGTTACATTTAAATAGCGGAAAACGATGAGTAAAGGGTAGATAATTCATGTAAGCCACACATAATTGGTACAGTATTAATTTTAGTATTACATGGAAGACAAAAAGTACAACTACCTATATGAATATCACATTAACAAGTATGATTACTTGTACAAATACGTGTACATGTATGGAATATTGAGCATCACAGACGTCTTCTAACTACATTTAAATCTTTATTTGTAGCAGCCAATCAGCAATGAACAAAGAACGCCAGGGGATGGGAGTCCCGTCACCCAAGGACAATTCTCGGATAAAATCCCTGACGCAGTGTTAAACACCATGCTGAAAAACCAAGGGAGTGGGACTCCAAAGCCATTTGCATACATCACAGGGGGCATAGACCTAAAAGAATTCAAACAAAAGAGAAAGTATGTCATTTATATTGTACAAAAATGTTAGACAAATGTATACAGTATATAAATATACAAATCAGAGTGCGTGTACTTATAGCTGGTACTAGTAATCGTGTAATAGAAAATAAAAGTATATGCTTGGCCAAAATAGAAATTGGAAGAATTTGTAGAATGTTTGGTGATTGATCAGCTAAACATGCATTTCTCTCGGCTGAAAACACCTCTCAGAAAACAAACAACAATTCCGCGAGTCATCAGCCGATTCGCTTGCCGCTCTTCAGAAAACTGCTGTCTGTGTAAAAGATGGCAGCTCACCAACTCCACGTACGTGTGTAACTAAGCATTCCTGATAACAAAATAATACACTTATTGTAAATATATGTGATATTTCTGATGCATTTTGATGGGAGGAATTTAGGTTGAATACTTTCATTGCATAATGGGTTACATTGTAATCTTAATGGCAGTTGCTGTTCACGTGCTAACCTCGACTAGAGGAGGCGGGCTGCATTGATTTTCAATTTTTTTTTAGATAGGCCTATTTGTACTGTTTTGAAAACATTTGAAAAGACTTTCACAGAGTATAACAAGTTTTGTGTGAAGTGGTATGAATATAGCTCTCAAAGCAAACATCGTTTCGACATGTGTTAGAACTTTCATACGAAGTAATGAGACATTTTTCATTTTATGCCCATTGAGTTTTGTATTCATGTCAATTTCCTTTGCTCTAGACATGTTTATGTCTACTCTCCGACATGATTTCCCATGAAAATTAAATTCAGGAGCCCCTTTTTGCAAAAGTCTTACTACTAAGACCAATATTCTTAAAATATTTCAATTTGCACTAGCATATAAAATGAACGTATGGTTAAGTGTACTTTCTTTGGCACGGAAGCACCATCAGGGTGGGCGTTACGATTTTGATTTTGCTCTGAAAGTGCAAATAGCGATACAGAATTTCATGAGTATATTTAGCACTTTCTCATCCAGTGGGAAGTATCGATTAGTACTTCGAAAGGCTAAAGATGATCTTCTGGAGACTCCTCCACGTCACATGAATGATAAAAAACGACGTTTCCTTGAAGAAATTAAAAACTGCACACCTTTCCTATGGATAATGACAAGTTTCAATTTTTAAAAAATATCATGGGAATTCCGACATACTAATGCAACAAAACTGTAATTAACATTTTTAAAAGAACTTTTCAAAATGCATACTCAGTACATGGAACACAGAATTGTACAAAACCGAATTCAGTGAGTTGCCATCACCTAGATTAGAGCATATTCTCTTTCAAGAGACTTAAAATGTTCTCAGATTGATACATGGAACAGGGTGTACTTTTGCATCGAGTATTTTACATCACTCTAAAACAAGCCTCTGGGACACACAATTCTCCAATGTATATATTAAATGATATGAAAGAAGAGATAAAAAATGCTACAAGCAAATCACTCGTATTCAAATGTGATATTTAAGCTCACAAACTTGTAATGAAATGTATCCTTTGATCGTTGGAGTTTCAATTTGTAGTTCGTCATAATATGTAAACAAACTTGAATTCTTAAACTGAAAAAGCCGTTATAGAGTCCATATGAAAATTTTGGAGTACAATTTTACGTTAAGCTTGTATAGTTCATTAGATGGCAGTGTCGCGGATTCTGTAATCAGATTCAGAAATCCATGTACAATCGATATTCAAAATACAGATTCATTGCTAAATATGTACATTTCCAATGATTTTGCCTTCGATATCTTTACAAATTGTTATAATGGACATTTCCTCATGAAAGCACTGCAGTTGTTAAGAATGCAGAAACTACTTGATAAATATAGCACGTCTATTTAAAAAGTAGGCCAGCGTGAAGCGTTGCAGTTCATACCCTCATGTATATTCAAAAATATACCAAATGTATAATCTTTCTTTGAAAGCCGACCTCCACCTCCTGTGATGCCAAAGTCTTACCGCGGTCCAGAATTAAGCATGCCTGAACCGTCTGCAGATTATGGTCAACCGTCGCCACCAGCTAGATCACAGCAATTCCAGCCTCAACAAGTGTATCAGCAGACGTCACCGCAATACTACTCAAATAACCCAGCGAGCTATCAACAGCAACCACAGAGATCACCTGGTGCCTATAGACATGCACAGTACAATTCACCGATACAAATGTACTCGCAAAATAACGCAGAAGATGCACTGCGCTTGCAGAGTGGCGGTGCAGTGACGGGGATTTCTGGGTAAGTCACGTGTTTGCTGAAAATACTTTTCAACGCTTTATTTTCATTGATTTCATTCATACTTTTGAAATATACAGGTATGATGTTTATCCCAAAATTCCATCGACAAACATTTGTTTCTAGAAAACCAATGTCACAAAATAGTGAAACAAATCACATACATAGGGCATATAAACTCCCCTGAAAATCACACTGAAACATTGAATAATACGAAAGATTTACTGAATTCGAAGTAAATATTCTAATTTTCAAAGTAGAGAGGTGACACAGTGCTAAAATGCAATCATAAAAAAAAAAATCAGAACACGAGTATATAATCCTTATAAATATCAGTCAGTTACTAACTTCACGCTAGTTAAATATGATATTTATTTGCATTGGTTAGAAACTTTCATTCATTTGAAAAGTTGCGACATCAGCATCATGTCTGGCACATCAGGCAGTGAGGAATTTAGTTTAAAATCGGCTGATTCCTAGAGATTGTCCGAAACACACACACAAAGGAATAAAGCCAAGAAAGAAAGGATGCGGAAAGAAATAATGAGAAAACCATTGCCATCATATCAAAAACCATTGAAAGTGTAAATAACCGTCATTCGAAAAGGCTGACGTTAAAATGTGATATTTACGTTTACGAATCATGTTTTTCCTTACGTAATGTTACTAATACATTCCAACGTGTTTGTCTTTTAAAAATCCTCAAAACCTTAATGATGTTATAGAACAATAACATCAGTGTCACAATGCCAAAACGCCAATCACGTGATCATAACCAAATACGTTCAAGAAAGCAGCACAGGCTATTCCATGTCCGTTTCATCTCATTGACTCGCGAGCAAGTGCAGTTGTAGGAAATCTAAAGTAAGAAGTCTTTTAATATATCACTCGCAAATATATTAAAGTTCAATATAAACATTGACTCATTTTTTTAAATTAAACATATTCTGTGCATGCTATACCACTGAACGCGAGTGAAGGCAAATATTCATAACGCAATGTTGCGCAATTTAGTTGTGACGGCATGATAAGGTGACACGATTTAACGGCATTTTCCAGATCATGCAGTATGATATCGCTACACATTAACCTTGATGTGAATTTGAGTATCAAGATATCAAATCTCACTGAAATCTGTAACTTCACTGAGATGCTAAATGCAGTTGATATGTCATCAAAATGAATTTGATCACATAATCAGATGCTGTTTCAAGGGACATACCCGGTAATATAGTAAAAATTTAATTTAATTTTGTTCACAAACTAACCAACAATATATAGGCTATAGTAAGTACAGGTTCTCTTGATAAGTTTAGTCTATGGAATTTTGGGATAGACTGCATATATGCATTTGGGCGAAATATGCGCAAGTCGTCTGTGGAATTGCAGAGTACTATATAGATGTTCTATATAGATGTACTACAGCCAGTGTATGTAATCATTTATGTGTGGTACGTAATCATTTCTGTGTGGTACGTAATGGTTTCAGTGCTCGGTCCCGCCAGAGACGGTGTTCAGAGCCGGCGGCTTCACTGTCGCGATCTAACTTCTCATTGCCAAACAAGACGATTCGGTGAGACGGTTGCATCCAGATCCATAGAATTTACAAAAATAGTTTTCTAATCTGTATACAGTTTACATTAAATTGCGCACTTAGAATGTCAGATTTCGTTAGAATGAAGACATCACGGCAAAAAAAGTAGCACATTTGAAAAAAAGTGGCATGTCTGCTTTTCCCATACAGTATATATATGTACGCGTTTTAAGGATGCATATTATCGCATGAATAGCGTAAATCATGATATAGTGTAAGATAAACAAGGTATTTCATTTATGTAAAATATAAACGATATTGTGCTTATTATTTGTATAATTATCGTTATTGAGGACACTAGTAATTCAGGAGGATTATAAGAGATGTTTAGTTCCTATATTGATCGTCTGTGCATGGCATAGTCACCGCAGTTAGTAACGTACTATAAATCTGTACGTCACCACTTCATCTGAATCTCGTGTACAAACTTGAGTGATTTTGAAGAGGGCAAATGCATGTACACAAATTCATATAGCATACCAATTACAGCATTGTTTTTATTTGAAAAAAAAATCCAACAGCACAGTAGTTAGGTCATGGTAAATTGTGAAAATTATATTTATTTACGACAAAATGATTAGTATTGATATTTGTTCAACTTTGAAACAGCTACGTGTATATGCTGCGTTTTGGTCTAATCGGTGGAATTCTCCAACATAGAAACACTATTAGCTTTAGCTACCAGCATGGAAGAGATGATTTTAATATATCTTTATTTTTATGCATTTATACATTTACGCTGTAGTATTTTATTTTTCGTTATTTGCTTATATATCGCAATATATATCATTTCCCAATTGTGTTACTTTTCTATCAAAGTGACATAAGGATTTACCTGCTTTTGCAATACAGCTACGGTCGCCAACAGTGTAACCAGAATAAAAAAAATTTGGAAAGTGTTGACTGTGCTGTCATGGACAATTTTGATCAATAAATATGAAAAATAATATGTAACATGCATTTAACAAAATCAATACCTGCAGCTATATGGGGGTGTTTTTTGGCGTCATGGCGCACGCGACCCCTCATCAGTATAAATCTCGCTGTATCAGCAACATGACCACAGAAGCCAAGTGGTTAAAGCGATCGATTTGCAACCGGGAAGTTTCCTGGTTCGATCCTCAGCGCGGCTGCGTCAAACTTAGGACGATTGAAATAGGAAGTGACTGTTCCTTCGCCAAGCGCTCGGCTTTAGATGTGGAAGTCACATGATGAGACCTTTAAAAGTGAGGTCCCGTGTCGCGATTGGTATTGGTACTGCTACAGCCCTGGGCGCCACATATAGGTGTCAGATGTCCTAATGGGCAAGAGACATAAAACAACAAACTCAGCTATATGACGTCATAACTGAGTCTGGAATGAAGTGAGAGGCGGATCGAAGAGTGTATGCTATTAATTTTTTTTTAGCAGATAGTGTATTGGAGATAACAATATAACGTATGCCATATCCCTTTAATATGAAATGTAATATTTTGGATTTTTAATATGTATATTATCCACACTATCATTTTATTCACGTGTACCTCATATTTGTTTGAGCAGAAAATTGCGCTATTACATACACTCATCCGATAAAAGCGAGTTTTTCTGGGTAACCAAAGAGTGCTATCGACTAGTCGAAATTAACAATATAGCAATTAATCGGCTTAAACACATTACTTTTGTCGTGAAAAGTAAGATAATGCAAAATATTTACATGCAACTTGTTTTAGACGGAGGATATACTTTGAAGCTATTGACACTTTTAATTTTGTGTGTTACACAGAGATATCCTTTCATTACAACGGACACTGTCATGTGATATGGTGGTCATAAGATCATCGTACAAATGTGATATTATGTGAAAGCATGGTATAGTATTAAAGGAGCAAAATTTAGATATGTTTAGTGACCATCTTAACTATTGCATGTTCATTTATCGGAATTAGCATTATGAAGACAGCAGCTGATTGATAACGCATCTGATTTATTGTAGAGAGGAGCTAGTATGTATCTATTTTTTTGAAGAAAAAAATCATTGGTTTTTAAAAACAAGAATACAGTATACATTAATCTATGCCAACATCCCATTTAAATGTGAGTCATTTTATCAGATTAACCAGCATTTACAACAATTACGTATACATGCTTAAGGTGTGAAGATAACGGACAATTATGAATGACAGCGATACATCTTATAATTCCTAGAACTTAGAACAAGTTACTGACAGGAATTATTTCATACTTCAGAGTATCAACATTTTTAAAATTACAATTGGATTTCCACTGGATAGGTTGTAAGTGTGTATTCTTAACTTTTGACAGTTATCCAGAGAAACCCCAGCAGGACATTCAACAATCTGCAGTTTACAAAATGGTTCAGGAAGCGGACGGCAAAGGTAAGACGGGTATTCAACAGCCTTCGCATATCTATACCGGTCCACAATATAGTCCGGAAATTACGTCACCGGAAGCTGATGATGACAAGCCAAGGTTTCTTAAAGCAAGAAAAACAGGCTTGTCCTTTCGTGTATTACAATGGATGACTGACACAGACGACTTGGATGATGAAACTGTCGAAGACGACGTAGATAGTAGGGACACTGTTTCTTTTTATATGCCAGCATACCCGCCGTCTTACCCTTTGCTCCGATATTAATGAGATGCCCAGGTTTATCCTGCTTACAGTACCTCTGTACCTCCGTGGCTCTGATATCCGTTCTGAATGCCTGTACATCTGATTCACTATCCAATATTCTAATCATTCAGAGGCATCAATTTTCATCTCTGATATTACTTATTGTGATTGGTGTGTAATTGATCTTCTTCCTGTCTTTAATTTTACCCGGATCTCTGTCAGTAATCATAGCATTCATTTCGTAATATATACTGGTGGATACTATATACTTTTGTTGACTGTACACCGGCTCAGCGACCTCTGAAATACCGGTGTACCAATTCATAAACGCCAGTAAACGTTTTACAGTATCCGTCATCTCCTCTTTCTGCTTCATCCATTTGAGTACCTTGTTTATTTGCGATCATATGTCTCCTCACAAACTGCAGCATAACATGAGTACATGAGACCTAGAGTATGACTGTCTGGTACACTTGTACTGTTACGCGCACTGGTATCCTTTGGCACTCTGTATTGTTAGAAAATACTCCAACAATCATGTACTCACAGACTGGTGGAGGTTGTGAGGTGAAAATGGTGTGATTTGTGCATGTTTCACGAGATTTAAGGTAGTGTGTACTTCAGGTCATTCTTTGACTTTTGAAAATAATTCTGCTGTATTGAGGGAGATAACATTCTTCAATAGGCGCACTAGTAATTGCGATTTCTCGAAAGAGTTATCCTTAAGAGCATTTTAAAATGTTTTATTCAAACCATTAATAACCTGAAGGACATTTCGCCTAGATCTTCTCAACTTTCACTACAAAAGGTTATAGCATCCGCCCGACATGTTTTTTTTTCTCTCTACAAAATCTTATTCCAACTCCAATGAAAACATATGGAAAAAAACACACAAAAAAACCCAACTCATTTGTGTTGAATGCATTATATTTACGATTAGTAACAATGTGTTGTATTTTTCGTCAATGGAGTCTCGAATAGAAACGAGAGAATTTAGAGAATGCGTATATCATTCGAATGATATTAGTTTAGAAGTACTAGTACTGAAGACTAATTTGCATATTATCAGGTAGAAAACCAAGGCAACCGAGGGACCCACTATTACGTCACAATTCAATTGATGACGAGATGAGATTTTCAGGATTAAACAAGAAAACAGATATACCGTCGAAAGCTTTTATGAAATTGAACCAACTGTCTGTCAACGATACACAAGACTCCTCTGTTCAATCACAGTGTAATGATCAAGGAGAAAACAAACAAGGTAATGGTAGCCGTCATAGTCTACAAATAGCTAGCTTATATTTCATTTTCGCGTTTCTTTCGCCAATATCAGATAAGAAAATTGGAGGGAATGCCCTTAATTCAATCTATCTTGCGGAGTGCACGCACAAGTACTGTATCGCGGCTTTGTCTTTGTGTGTGTGTGCAACAAAGTATGGTGTTTTGTGTGATTCTCGCTACAATCATGGAAAACCTTGTCATTTTCAAACCTTGCTTCTCTGCTTTGCTTAGATTCCCATTATGATTAAATATCCAAAATGTTGCAACGCATAGAATACTTATTTTGTAGCGATATCGGGTGGTGCGATATTAATTTATGTTGATATTGGGTGGTGCGATATTATGTTGATACCGGGTGGTGCGATATTATGCTGATATGATGAAATGATGACTTGTCGATATTCTATGAACGATTATTGAATCCATATATAATGTTTCAAACACAACTAAAATATGTAGTATAGGTTAGAAAAAATTTATATAACCAACGGAACACACAATGACTATTTATACATGCATATTCAAAAATATCATATAACTCTAAACCCAAGACAAAAATAAAAAAAAAACCAACTTATCTGATGTTCCCTACTCTAATTAAGTACCCGTGACAGGCATTGTAACTAAGTGAAGCCCGGGGGGGGGGGGGGGGGGGCAGGCAATGTAAATAACATAGTGACGCCCAGGGGAGCCCGGCAGCCAATGTACATTTAACTTAGTGAAGCCCGGAGGAGCTAATGTTATGATACTTTATTTTGGAGCAGTTTAACCTACTCTACTGAGATGATACAAATACATGAAAATTTATTATCGCCCACCAGGAGGCGGTCGATTATATGTTATGGTTTCAGAAAAACGACTGTGATTTACTGCGGGCCTGCACTATGAAATAATAAATTTAAAAATATATATCCAAAGCGATCATTATCATTGATTATTTTATTGAATTGAATTACAGTTTTTACTTATACCTAATGACGATTTTTAAAGGAAAAATAATAATAATTTTCGGTGTCTGGGATCTGTTAAGTCGTACTATTTATTTTCGCATTGAACGCGACAATTAGCTTTATGGTTAATCAAAGTTTGTAGTACTTTCTTTCTCTTTGTTGTGCGGTTTATTTTGTTCATTTTTTCTATATTCATAACATAAAATTGAAATAGCTAATTTTTTTTTAAAAAGTTAAATACATTCTATACAGATGACTATTTTGAAAGATAATTGATACAGTGGTATATTATCTAAAGTGTGTACAATACCCTTAGCTTGCCAGAATGAACTATAGTTAAGGACTAATGCAGAAAAAATAAGCATCGCTTATGAAAACATGAAGGTTATCAAATGATTTGCTTAGTTATAGTGAGCAGGGGACGCTCACTCCTGGGCACCTGATCCCACTTCTGATAATTCCAGGTATTCGTGTTTGCCCTACTCTCAATTTCCTATTCATTGCGGTATTTATGAGATTGATCACAGTTCCTTTTTCTGATAGTTACCAAGTAGTTGCGGCCGAATTTGACGTTTTCTTGTTCAATTTGTGCAGACTCTAGATAGTTTTCATATTTAGGTCATCCGAGTTATTTGACCTATCCGTCGTCTGGGTAAACATTTTGACTTCTCAAAAACTACACAACCAATATCCACCAAAATTACTGACTATCGTCTCTTTGGGAAGCTACCAATAATTGTGAATAATTTTGTGATCCCTGTCCTTTTGGACCGCTAGTTTTAAGTCTAAAAATAGTACAATTAAATTATTTTTTTCTCTTGCACCCTGGACATCTAGTATAGATCTAAAGATCGCCTCAATCAAAATTGTAAAATGCCTGACCCTTGGGAATCAGGCCTAAGGGTGGGGCTATGTGGATCATATCTAGTAAAATTCACTAACTGTTGAAAAAAATCATTTTCTCTAAATATCAAGCACAGAAACTGGTCCGTAATTGACAGAGGCCGCCACCTAAACTGTGAAAGTCTTGGTCGCTGGCCGGGCTTACGGGCGATGCTATATGGATCATTTTGTGAAAATGAAAATCTTCTTCTACATGAATATTAAAGTTCGCTATAGGTTTTGAAAGTCCCAATCCAAAACTGAATTTCGCGGCCGCTACAAACATTATGATGAAGGTTTATGGATCATTTTGAGAAGAAAATGCATAATTTTTTTGAATTTCTCTTCCTTTTACTTACATCCGATGAACATTGAGATCTCTATCAAAATATCGAAATTCATGACTTGTAATAATTTTGTTGTGATGTTATATTAATCAATATATGAAATTTTCTTTACTTTACAAGATCTAGCACATAAAATGATTGCATACCTAAATATGCTTGGATGTCCTGCCAGATTTTGAGACACGTAAATCTAGGATTTGGGCATCCAGTCCTAGGATATGGCTGTTGGGCATATAAACTGAAAATGCATCACATTTAGATGTCCAGGAGAAAAAAAAACCCTTTTATACATTTTACTCTCAAACGTCCAGCTCATACTCATATAATATGTATAACGGTTGCTTATGGTCAGACATTGTTTTATTACCCTGAACGAAGGTCATTTGGATAAGTCAAGGTGACCAATATATTGGAAGCAATACATTTGTAATTTAGACCTTAGAGGACCATACTTAGAGACTTTCAAGGCCACAACTTTGTAATGGAGATATGTTGAAGCTGATACATGACACAAACGGTGTGTCCTGGCCCTGAACTAAGACTTAGGTCAAAATCACTTTATAGAGTTCCTGAATCAAGTTCATTTGGCCAGCATTACAAACACTGATCTTAGAAAGTAATGGTATGACATTAGAGGCCCACATACTGACTCAAAGATTGTTTATAACCAGGCTGTGTGCTGTGACCCAGATTCATGGTCATTTATCTAGATCTAGACCCCCTCCCCCTTAACAACAGTTAGGCCATATGTTCTTTGTGTGATACTTTGGAAAATTTCCAATAGCCCTAATTAAATGATCATGAATCATTGCATTACTTATATCATCAGCTGAAAAATTACCGTGGTGAAGATGAACTATTGACCCTGTCCCCATCCATTTTCCATCTGGAATCGATATACTTAAGAAATAAATTTCATTTTTAAAATGAACTGCGACGTTGTACGCCTAAATACTTGATTAAAGGACACAGTGTATGTTTCTAAACTTTGTTAACGCGTTAACGCTTCATGAAAAGTAGGCCGACATGAAGCGTTGCTGTTCATACCCTCCATGTAATTTATTTCTTATATTTTGCATTCTATTTTCATATCTATTGGATAATTCCCAGTCGTTAGAATAGTCATACTATATTTATCAAGAGTCATACGCACATGGTTCACATTCATGAGAAAATGACTTCCATTTCAATTGGTAAAAATATCGAAGGCAAAAACATTGGAAATGTAACTATTAAGCTATGTCAATTTCTTTTGAAAAACATCCGTGATCTCCACCGAGATGGTCCTATTGATTCTATTTATTTCGTAGAGAAAAGGGTTGTATTTCGCAGGTAGGGGCAAATATACCTGTGTGTTAATGTGAATAGTTTTTTATTGTTTCTGTCAATGTATGTTATGTACTTAAAAGTTTTAAAAGTGACTTTAGACGGCAATACAAAAACAAGAAATTGTAATGATACAATCTCTGTTTCTTTTCTGTTGGATTGACAGAACACAGAATCACGCCACGTGCTCTATAAATAAATCCGATGCTGCCTGTTATTTATTGCAGACACTATGGACAATGAACAAGTGGGGAACTACGAACAGACGTCTATCCGTTACACCGGAAAACATATACCCTCACCTTCATTCAGAGTTTTACAGCGATTCGCAGACGAAGCGGAGACATACGGTAATGATGGCGAAATATTGTAGCAATCATAAAAAACTATAGATTCTCGTAAATACTAAACATATTATTTAAAGATACATTAATGTTGCCAATGCAGACTAGATAACTATTTAAGAATCCTTTTTAAAATAGATTAAATATTGTGTAGATATTATTTATCCCTGTTTATTCATACGTTCACTTAGCACTGTTTTAATCTGTTTGTATTGTAGCATGTGATGTTAGAATTATGTCATTTCAATCTAACAAATGAAACAATAATTAAGGCGAAATGATAGGTTAGACCAAAATAATGTCAGGCACAGTTTTCACATATACCTGTACGTATCTTAATGTTCTTCCCGCATCTTGGATTCAGGAGTCTCTCCTCCTTGTTTGTTAACCCCACCTTACTCACCTTCCATGATTCACTAAATAACAGATCCCCCCGTAACTAAAAGAGGCCCCCAGTTAGAGAGCGACGACTTGGAGGATACAGACGATGGACTACCCGACACACTCAGCGGGGAGGAATTAACCGACAAACGATACACCGGAAGTGCTATCCCATCACGCTCCTTTCGCATGTTGCAGATGTCAGTTGGAAATGGCGACTCGTCTGAAACTGGTATCGCATTACATCTAACAAATCTAGCATGGTGCCACTCTTGTTTCATTCTATGGAAAGAGATGCTAAAATCAGTATCGTGCTTCTCATATAGCTGTTTCCAAGGACAAAAATATCCAATCACATTTCACTTTGTTTTAAAATCTCACAATTTCTCATGTACATGTGTAATGTTTTAACCGATTGTGAACTATGTCTTGTTTTGTGTCTTGTTATTGACAAAATCATTGGAAAATTTCCTTTTTATACATTTACTTTGAACTTCACCGTGTTTGATCATCCACCCTGGAGATAGTTAAGATGACTGCATGCGTGCATTGCTCCGCGATTTCAGCTTATGAATTGGATTTAAAGAATGAATCCTTTTAATTTTGAGATCTATATATTTTTGTCGGTTACACGCTGAAGCAACAATGAATAAATTTATGATTAGATTTTAACATAACCACTTTATGAACGTTTTAAGGATTTCATTTGTTTGTAATCACATGCATCAATAGCGGTTTCGTAGTATCAATAATACACTTACATATTATCATGAACTTAATCATTGTATCTGTTGTGAAATGCCATATAGTTCTGCCTAATAATGAATATGTCAGGCGCGGTAAAGAACCATCATTTTACAATTTATTCTAGAATGAAATATGAACACAGACTTTAAACATATTTTCCTTTTATCACAAAGTTGATACTACGATTGTATGTTTTAAAGTGTTGTTGAAAAAACGCGTTATGTCTGCGTTGATATTTTTATGATATCGTAGCTTAGGGTTTATAGAAAAGTGATAGATATGTAAATACATAGGCAATAGACATACATTTACAAACAGCTCAAGGTATCCATGTTTACATTTCTACAACATTTTGTCGCCTTGTAAGTATTTTATCGAGATGTAAGTTACATGTACTTACTCATGCATATCATACCTCCATTTATTGTTCCTCAACCTTGTTATAAGCCGTTTGGAAATAGAACAGGACACCATTATTTAAGAAAAGCAGATCCGCACTAAATGGGAGTCAAAGAATTTAATTGGTTGTGTTCAAGTAGACATGATAGGTACGGAAAATCCCGACGTTTCACATGTAAAGTATGGTTCAATGAGAAATATGACAAGAAGAATTTCTGATACTATCAATCTAATTAGATTGTGATGCTGTATATATTATTTTGATTAGGAGCGTTGTCGTCGTTTTAAGGCCAGTCAAAGTAATTTACTATATTCATTACGAATATGGTTTACGCGTGACCTGTTGTGATTTGTGGTTGGTTATCGTCATGCGTTAAATTTTTAACATCATCTACTTCTCTTAAAACACATGGCTATTTTTCATCAAATTTGATATAATTTCATAGTCACTGTATCCCTTAGGGCCTGAGGGGTGGGGTCAAAACCTTTAAAATTTATATAATCTTTGAAAATCTTCCATATTCGGGGACATCTAACAGACAAACTGTGTAGAGACATCATGAGTAATGAGTAATGACGCCTCAACCAAAATTTTGAAATTCATTTTCTTGGTCAGGGATTCTGGTTCTAGGTTGGTTCATATGGTCAAAATACATTCTGTCTTTTTCACTTCTGGACATCAAACTATGAAATTGAGTACTTAGTAGTAATAAAAAGAGACACTATTACCAAAATTGTGATGGCCCAAGATTCAGAAATTCTGATGTTAGGGCCGGGCTTAATGGCTCATATAATGAAAATATGTTATTTCTTTAAAAATCTTCTTGACTGCTGGACATCAAACAGACAGAGTACATTGTACAGTAATAATGGTGAGAGAAGATTCCACCAATATCATGAAATTAATACGGTCAAGGGATCTGGTTTTAGGATGGGTGTCAAAACCTTAAAAATGTACATATATGTATTTTTAAAACTAATTCTTTACTCAGTGGATAGCTAGCAAACAATCTGTGTAAAGTTATAATGAGCAAAGATACCTCTGCCAAAATTGTGAAGTTTTGGTGCTAAGGCGGGACTTTATGACTCATATAGTGAAAATGTTTTCTTTGAAAATCCCTTCTTGACTCCCGAACAGCAAACACGCAAACTGCATACATTAATGAAGAAAGAAGGTTCTACTATAATTATGAAATTGATGACCCCTTAGGTTAGGAGATCTGCTGCTAATATGCAATCTTCAATACTCAGGGACATCTCACAGACAAACTGTATATGCATAGTTTTGATGAGCAAGGGTGCCTCTACAAAAGTTGTGAATTTCATGGTCCTATGGCCAGGAATTTTGGTTCTAGGGTGGGGCCCAAATCATTTAATATTCAAATATCTTCTTTTTTACTTATGTGTATTGTGAAGTAATACTGTATGCATGGTTATAAAAAGCACGTAGCTGTCTACCAGAATTGTAAAATTCCCTTCTCCTGTGCCTGGGTTGCAGGATGGGGCCAACATGTATATAAAATGAAAATGCATTTAATCTTTAAAAATCGTTTCCCTTACTTCTGTGCACTGTGAATAAGTACTGTTATGCATGGTTACGAAGAGCATGTAGCTGTCTACCCTAATTCTGAAAATCCCTATCCGTTCGTCAGAGGTTCAGGCCCTGAGACAGAGATGAATATGTAAAAGAGTGAAGACACATTTTATCTAGTAAAATTACCCTGCTTTCGTTGGTGTACTTTGACAAAATACTATATGTAAGGTTATGTAGTGTGTGAAGACTTCTACCAAAGTTGTAGAATTCATGGCTCCAGGATGTGTTGTTAAGGCTTCACGGAGCGGTAATCCTGTAATGAAAATACAGCACAGATTTTTAAAAATGTTCTTTAATTTTTGGACATTAAAAACCCCCACTAAAATCTGGAAAGCAAAGGTAAAAATAAATACCTTTATGTGACTGAGCTGTCCAATTAATAAAAGTTGTTGCATGCTATCGGGTGACTGTGGGTTTGGTTATATTTTTATTGTCGATAAAATGCAGTTTGGGAATGGACACAACCTCTTAAAAGTTGGATAGTCCTCTCATTGTTTAATTTCCATGGGTCTCTGCTCTGACTCGGTATTGCAGATCATAGTCTGTTTGCAGACGGCTTATAGCGAGATCACCGTACAATAATCTGCACGTGTACGACGCTGAAGTGCCATAGTAATACAACCACAAATGTAAAGCAACTCGCTGATACGACATTTATCAATTCTTCTTTGTCATGGATAAGAAATATACGCTGTTTAAAATATCATAAATCTTTCTATTTTTATTTTAAATTTTTGTAGCTCCACCCAAGAGCTCACCACCATCTGCTAATCAACAACAGAGCCACGCCCAACCGAAGATTACCATAATCACGCGAAGTCACGCGGTGCCTTCCCCAATGCAGCCCCCAGAGGACGTGCCCAGTACAGATTTCTAAACACGTGACTCTGAATAAAAAAATATTTATGAATTAGAAACGAACGTTTAAATGATGTAATGATAAACACATTTCTTCGTTCGTTATCAAAGTTCTGTCTTGTCCGGTAGCGAATTGTTATACCACCTCTTTCACTTGTATCCGTACCATTTTAATTATATTTATTGTTAACTTGCATATTGAACATGACAAGACAAGAGAAGGGAGCACAGCCCCTGCTACCTGGAGAGAAGACTTGCTGGAACTAGCTGAGTAAAAGGGGTGTTAAGATTAGAATTCTTATTTATACATGCATGTTATGTAACATACCTTTTATTGTATAATAATATTGCTTTTTACTGAGTTTAGTTATATTGCAAGTTTGTATGGATGTTGAGTATTTATGTCGCGATTGATGAGAGATTGTACATATGGTAAAGTGTACAATGTAGACTACAGAAGGACTATATTGTAAACCATATAATAGCAGCTTTGTTCTTTTTAACTCTATATTATTGATAGAAGATGGACACAGCTGTAGGCATTGAAAGTAATAGATATCCATCTAAATGATTCTCATTAATACATAATCAATGGCAAAGTTTTCCGAATTTCACTGTACAGATAACATTACCTAGATTTATAAAACATGTATGTGGAATGTTTACAGGAAAACTAACAGTAGCAATAAATACTTCAGAAAAAATATTACCTCCGATGTTTTCCGACATTTCTAACTGAGTGTGGGCTATAATTTTAGTCAAAGAAGCATGATAGAGAGTTATTCTCTTTGGAGAAGTCGAGAGGCATAGCCTTCATCGATGAAAGCTTTGCCTGTCGACTTCTCTAAAGAGAATAGATAGAGAGTATACTCTTGCACACATGTATGGATTGACTCATGAAAAGTATACATGTAGAAACATGTATTGATGATCGATTGGTCATGCTTGTTATATATATATATATATATATATATATATATATATATATACACTTATGGACGATGTAAAATTACGGATACAGCACCTGAATCGCACGCAGAAAAAGATGCGCTGTAAATGAAAGGAATATTATCACGCCTCAGACAAAATTGTTGAAATCTGATTGGTCAGATCTTGGTCACATGACGCCGTGAAAAAAACCGTATCATGCGAGTAAAATCCGTATTGGGCGAGTAATTTTATTTATCGTCGGGTTCGACTTGCAGGCATTTCAAAAGGAAAGACATTTGACTAAGTTGTATGATATAGACTCCCACATATACAGTTAGAGGTCTTCGACGTGTAACTGCTGATATGTAGCTCGTGCGTTCGAGTTTAGCAGAGGGTTTTAATTTTTTTCCAGATTACTTCAAACTGCATTTATTTTTTTTACCTAAAGAAGGTAGATTTGAAACTTTTAAATTTGGAAATATCATGGTACATATCCTCCACTTTCCATCCATAGCAGATTTCTATGGTGTGTTATTCCTTTTTAAGAATGGGACTA
The DNA here is from genome assembly GCF_947568905.1 of Ostrea edulis. NCBI lineage: Eukaryota > Metazoa > Mollusca > Bivalvia > Ostreida > Ostreidae > Ostrea > Ostrea edulis. Next base: position 54,128,070 of record NC_079167.1, read on the forward strand.
TAGATCTCTGGTATATCTCAATTTTTCCTCAGAGAGGTACATGTACAAGTGCAGCTAATCACAAATTCCACAAGGAGTGAAATATTCTTGAAGGGACTAAAACTCCAACAACCAATACATGTACGTAAATGTCCAAATCGACCAATACATATATTGGTTAACTGGTGAAGAACCACAAAGATGCATCTTTATAAGCCCTCATGATTTGGCTATGATACAGATAACAAGTTTTACATAAGAGTAGGTGAGGAGAGTCTATCTAAAGAACTACAACTCAAGGGTGCAATTTGTAAAATTAATATGCATGCAGTAGTGTAGATTTAAGTTGTTGACCTCGTGAACTCTGGGTCCAGGGCGGGGGTTTCAATGGGGTTCAACGTTTTACACAACAGAAAGAAATTCTTTGAAATATTCTCAAGAACTACAGGGGAATAGTTTGTCTAATTAGTATTCATCCTTTTTAACCCATTCTTACTATGATATCGAGATGTATTAATAAAAAGTATTTAACCCATTCTTACTATATCAAGATGTATTAATAAAAAGTATTTAACCCATTCTTACTATGATATCAAGATGCATTAATAAAAAGTATTTAACCCATTCTTACTATATCAAGATGTATTAATAAAAAGTATTTAACCCATTCTTACTATATCAAGATGTATTAATAAAAAGTATTTAAAAATCTTCTCAAGAAGCACACGAGTGTCAGTACGTGGAATTAATATGCGTCTTTATAAAATGTCTGCGTTCAAGGTTCAAAGACAGGGTGTAGAGTAATTTGAATTAAGTATCTTGCATGGGAAAAACAGTAGCTCCGGTGAGCAATATGGCCTATGGGTGTGTTGTTTTAAAAATAGAACAATTTTTCACTACGACTTCACGTTCGCTAAATCAAACCTGAGGTGAATATAACAGCCTAGCGATTGGACACTGTGTAAAAACGGATTAAGACAAGAAAACGTGGAAATATAGTAATCTAGATTTTTTTAAAAATCGAACATTTTAAAGTAATAAAAACACGACTTTTAATTTTGAAACACAGTAAAGAATTTTAGAACGGATTCAGGCGTGTTTGATGATCAGAGATGGTAAAGATTTTTCACTTTACGTTTAAAGAGGGGTAATCTGAACATTTTGATAGGAAAATGATAGGGCAAGGGACAGTTTCGATTCAAGTACACTTCAAAAGTCACAGACGACACGTGGAAAAGACCCCGAGACTAAAAGTACACACACATGCAACTATGTTATGCTACTGTGTTATTATAATCTGTATAACAGATAACTGACATGTTGTTCTATGATGTGCACATCATTTTGGTTGCCTACAATTAGGAACTAGGTTGGGGAGGAATGAAATGATAAAATAAACGGCGAAAATTGTCTTCTGAAGATGTGGACACCATTTACATAATTTTCTTGTTTCAATTTTTTGAGGAACTTTAAAGGGTTCACTAAGGGGGAAAAAACCCAGAGAACTTCGGTAAATCGAATTTCAAACTGACACACTTCTCTGACAAAATAACTTGAAAAAAAAAAAAACACAACAACAAACACTTGCCCCTTGCCATCTACGGTAAGCTTCCAGCGGATTATTAACAAATTCATCAGGGGGAAACCCCGCAAAAAGACTAGCGTTTTAGTCATTCTTTTATATTTGAGTTACTTAAACACAGTTTTGAAAGGTTAAGAAAAATAATCGGTAATGAATCAGCAGTGAATTTATTTTTCACACTGTCTGTTTTTAAGCTTAAGATTTTTCTTCCAGAAAATGTAAGGGCACGGATCAATAGGAGTGGAACAACAAACTACAAGCTCCGAAACAAATGCTTTTCACCACGGGTCGGTTTTCCAATTTTTCTTTAAAGAGACACTACCACAGGTGCTTGTGGACAGGACTTCCGGTACCCCCCTTCTCTTATTTTTAAATGTTCAATTCCTTGGGTATTTCGGACGTATTTTTGATCAAATATGTAACTTCAGAGTTTATCTATTTCAATGGAATACACAAATCTCGCATAGAAACCGTTTTTAAAAATGTCATATCACCGATCATAATATATGAACAAGGTGTGCAACTCAGCCAGCGACATGTTGAAAAAATTTACACCTCGCTGAGAAATCCTATCGAAAAAACACCAATAATGCATATACCAACTGAAAAGAACGGTCATTCTAAATCTACTGATGATTCGTCGATTAAATGCATCGCTATTTGGTGCGCAATAACTACTTCACACCGCTCAATTTCATCGTTTTAACCTCGCCACTTCTCATTTCTGACTATAACGAACGGAAGTTGTAATGCTGGAATATTTCTGTCGCAGTCAACTATTTTTAGAACGAGAAAACCCGAGACGAGGTTTTCCGAATACCATTAGCTACACGAAAAGGAAAGAGAATACCGATCAAAATATTTCAAATCGGTTGTGGAAAGACTTTAAAGACATGCACACTTACACATTATTGGAACCATACCACTTTTAATATATCCAAATATACTATCATTGTAAACTCTTAACCCTATACGATATGATTTGTCCAGATCATAATGGTGTTGACACAATGCCCCCCCCCCCCCCCCCCCCCCCCCCCCCCGAATAACCTACATGAGTTGACAGGGCCGTAAATTACATGGAGGCGGAGGAGGCAGCTGCCTCCTCCAACTTTTGAGCCAAAAAAAATTAAAATTTAAAGTTCATTAGAATTTATGTTGTTTCCAATAACTAAGAACATGATACCTCCCTTAAAAAGCATTCCAAATCTTTCTTTTAGAATGAGTTAGTCAAGTAACATCTTAGAAGGCCCTAGAATCAAGGATTTTGCACGAAACGTGTTCAGTGTGCACAAAATGTGCTCAGCGTCTGGGGGCCTGGGCGGCCCCCAGACCCGCGCCTAATTTCCTGCCTCCTCCAAATTGAAGGTTAATTTACGGCCCTGGTTGACTTTATTGTGTTTGCAAGACATTGCTGATAAGCAGTAGAGAGTTTCAACCAAAAAGTCGAATCATGTATGTTCTTCGGAGAAGGGTGGGGGTCTGAACCCCTGTGATTAGGTCATACTGAACAGATCGATGTTTGATTATAATTATCTAAAATGATATTGGGAGTGGGGTAGGGGTAGAAGCGGGTAGTTTTTTTTTATCATGATGTGAACTATACACAAAATATGTGTGCGATGCATGCATAAGTGCTGGTTGTTGATATTTGTTTAATCTTATATTTAAGTTATAACATAAAGTTTTGACATTCCTTTATCAATTAATTTGTTACCCCCCCCCCCCCCAACTTTTTATATTTTTAATCGAATTTGGATCTGATCATATGTAAGGGGCTTGGTAAACTATTTTGTTTCGTTTTAAAAAACGAATGTTAGCCAATGATATATAGTTGGCCTTATAACTGAAATGTGGAACATTGTCAATATATTGTGCTTTCATGGTTCTTTCTGATTTCCATGATAAATTACCTATACCCAACACTATGAGGTTTTTAATTATATTTGTGGATGTGCTAGTCTTTCCACAACCGACTTGACCAGTTAAATGAAATTACATGTATGACCCTCTTTGGCTAGACTTGATTACTATGATCGGTATTCTCTTCCCTTTTCGTGTAGCTAATGGTATTCGGAAGACCTCGTCTCGGGTTTTCTCGTTCTAAAAATAGTTGGCTGCGACAGAAATATTCCAGCATTACAACTTCCGTTCGTTATAGTCAGAAATGAGAAGTGGCGAGGTTAAAACGATGAAATTGAGCGGTGTGAAGTAGTTATTGCGCACCAAATAGCGATGCATTTAATCGACGAATCATCAGTAGATTTAGAATGACCGTTCTTTTCAGTTGGTATATGCATTATTGGTGTTTTTTCGATAGGATTTCTCAGCGAGGTGTAGATTTTTTCAACATGTCGCTGGCTGAGTTGCACACCTTGTTCATATATTATGATCGGTGATATGACATTTTTAAAAACGGTTTCTATGCGAGATTTGTGTATTCCATTGAAATAGATAAACTCTGAAGTTACATATTTGATCAAAAATACGTCCGAAATACCCAAGGAATAGAACATTTAAAAATAAAAGAAGGGGGGTACCGGAAGTCCTGTCCACAAGCACCTGTGGACACTACAGCTCATTTTCCACATTTTAATAAAGTGTTTTTGAAAACACGTATTGATAAAATGATAAATATAATATCGATACTGACAATTTTGAACAATTGGAATGCATCAATTTACTCTCAAATGCGCTTTGAAGATCGTGCGGAATTCAAAGGTTTCTTCATGCTGACTCGGACTTTTGAATGCTTATTTACATCACGTGGTTTTGAATGACAGCAAAGGTGTTGTGTAGGAAATTATTTGTGAATTCCCCTTCAAAGGGGTCTACACCTTTCAAGTATAAGATTATTCCCTGCTCCTTATAATAAGTAATTATATAAATCATTGTTTCAACAGAAACCCTTCCATGTTCCAATTGACCGATGTTTTTACAACTAACACGTGTCGTGTTCAGATAAAAATAGCACTTACTTTTAAAACAGTGTCTTCGCGGCTAGTCCCAATGGCAGAGTTAGGGGGGGGGGGCAGGATCCCCCTCCCTCTCGCAACAAATTGTGAGTGAAAATCCAAATTTTGCACCCAGAAAGCCGATTACTTTGGCTAATATTTGATTTTCACATCCCCTTTCGGAAATCCTAGACCCACCACTGAATTACAATCGTTTCTCCTAGCCCTTTGTTTTCCAACAGTCATACTGATCGCAAGGTCAATTTTATTTCACATATGAGTTTTATCTCATTTTATGTTAACTTCTTTCTCACAAAATCTGTCAAAATTCTGTATCTACCCACTACACTTTCTCTCATGGACGACATGCTGCACTGTTTACTGTCTATGCGCATGCGTCTGAAGACCGAAAGGAGGAGACTCGATATTTTTTTGTATAGGCCATCAAAAAGTATTAAATTTTACGTTAAAATGAGAATTTTTTTACTTTAAATAAGTGTTATTTTCGCAAAGTTCATAATTCAACAATGCAACAAAAATTGAAAAAGCGCTGGGAAAATTGTGATTTCATGATTTTTACGCAAAATGAGCTGTAGTGTCTCTTTAAAATTTTGAAAATCAGTGCATTGTTCTTTAAGATTTTCGTGTTTTCTTGCTTTCTCGGTGCATAGATTGGTTAACAGCGAATGCGATGTGCTAAATTACACCACGGAACATTATTAAAAACATTCATTCTAAACTTTATCTATCACTCTAGATCTATTCCTTAAGATATTGTTAACTCTCATGGGTATCATACTGTGTGAATTCATGATACAAAAGACATGTGTACGATCGGCTGGAAGTGCCACTGAAATCTTTGTGAAAAAGTGTAATTTGTACTCTCGTAGAACTAGTCTCCTTATTCATCATCATACATGAAAGCATGGGGGGGGGGGGGGGGGGGCGTGTGGCACGTATACACGTTAGTCTCTTTAGAGAAGTGCACAGACATAGCCTACATCCACTTCTCTTCGCAAACCTTCGTGTTTTGGAAAACGTGTAAATGCCGGTGTTGTAGCATAGAATTTCCCCCGCATAGACCCCCCCCCCCCCGGAAAAACGGACCCGGGATAGACATTCCCCCCGGAAAGATGGGCCTGGCATAGAATTTCCCCCTAGGAAGAATTAACCCGGGCCGAATTCCCCACCCCCCTAGGAAAAACCGCCCCAGTATAGAATTTCTCCCTAAATGACTACCCCCCCCCCTTCTTACATTTTAGCTATGTATCCGTTTCCAGTTCTATTACTAGAATTCTCTTGCTTAGACCCAGGAATTCTTTTTTTTTTTTTTTTTTTTAATTTTAAGCAGGGTCTTGTGTATCACAATCATCATCTTATGTTTTTTTTTTTTTAAAAAAAAGAGCAAATTATTCAAATCGTGTAATGGTATATCAAAATTCATTCATACATCTCAAGTCTTAGTTTAAACAATATTTATTCGTAAATAATTCGATAATATTTACAAACAATGTCTTATACATAAAATAGATTGAGAAACGAGCCAAAAGGCTTATATTAATCTCGCTCTAAAAGTCTTTGCTGTTATTTGTTGTTATCTACCAGTATCTAACATCTGAAATAGTGAAGTTGGGAAGAAGTTAATTAATGTCTTTTTAATTTAAAATTTCGAATTTAAATAAACGGTTACTTTTATTTATACAGTGCATCTAATTTAGGTACTTTTTAGATATTGTAATTGTATATCTTTTAGTCGACTTTTAACGAAAATCCCTAATGATATTGACCATCGTTAAAGTCTTTTGGGAAGCATATTGTATTTACTATATGCAATTCAAAGTTTTCAGCGTGTAAACCCAACTTAAACATCTCCAAAAAATTCCTTTAATTTATGAATGTCGTAATATTAATGAGCGCATATCTATTTCATTAAACTATAACAATTTAACAGCACATATATTTGTTTCTTTTTGTAACTTTTTTTTTTGGATAACATGTACCTCTTTATAGCAATAATAACAAATTTCATTGATTATTATCTTCAATTGCATGGGTTTGCTTCATTCTATATTTATTCAAAAGCTTCTACATGAGAAGAAAAAAGATTCCGGCCGATGAATTAATCCGGAAACAGGAGGGAGGGAAATTCTTTACTGACTTTGTACATAATAGGGGGAAACTATATGCTGGGGCGCTTTTTCCCCCTATGCGGGAAGATCTATCCTGGGCCCGTTTTCCGGGGGGTGGGTGGGGTGGGGGAGTCTATGCGGGGGTGGGGGTGGGTCTAAGCTACAACACCGGAACCAGTGACGTCAAAGTCACCATCAATAATACCATATCAGGTTGGTCACACACCCCTCGGGGAAATATCTTGGACTATTGCCTGATAATGTGTATAGTAATTGTGTAATATATTACAAATGAATTTTAACGACACATCCGTATTACTCTACGCACATACACGTGTTCATACCCCTGTAGCTATTTTGCTATTCTCACTTCAGAATGGTCTCATGATAAGATTCACCGAGATAATTTTTCTATCACTGTCATTTAATCAATTAAACATTTTTCAGATATTAAAAGCAATTTCCTTCAGGAACTTTAAAAATCTTACAAGAAAAATATACGCTTAGGAAATTCAAATTTCCTAAAGTAGAAAAAGTTCTCATCGAATGTTTCTTCAAAGGTCAGACAGCTCTGAAGTCTATTGATGATCCTCTATCAATATGAAATATTTGGTTTTCTTGAGTTCGAATAATTATCCAAGAATGTTTTACAAATATATTTGTCTGATCGATCTAAAAACATCGCGTGCATTTGTGACAAAGAAACTCAGAATTTCTTCCAGTAAAAAAATCCAAATAAAGTTCAAACTTTAATCAATTAAAAAAAAATGTATTTCGGGTGTTTTTGTTAAGTGAAGGGGGTAGCGTTCCTCAGAATTCTTAAGTTTTCGCTCTACTGAATTTGATAGAGAATTATTATCAATCGTTAGTAATTTTACAGGCTTTGGAATTGCCTCGATATGAGATCAGGCATCTGTGACTGGGCGAGCTTCATTGTGGTGGGATCTTTAATCGAATCAGAAGATCTAATTAGCTAACACTCACAGTCCGTCCAGCTGCAGCAACCAAAACATCCGATCAATAATGGAGGTACCCGAACTAATTAAAATACTTTTTCTTCAGATATTGTATTTACCATGTAAACAATGATATTAATTAAATACCTTGCTTAAAAGTGAAGGCGGTATTGATTATCTAAATAGGTTGTATTAACAGGGATCTCACAGACCTATAAATAACAACGAGTCGTCATTCAAGCTTATGATATAATTAATTATAAGAACTCTGCAACCCTTTTAGCGTCCTGGACTGTTGCCTGTGTCTTTGAAGATGTTTAAACAATTCCCCTAGAACTCTTAAATCGGAATTCATCATCGCTCCATCTAATCACGCAGCGCGAAAAATGGCGACCCTCTTGGTTGAGAGAAGCAGAAATTCATATAAATCTTTCAAATATGAACGTTCCTGATAAAGGCTATCTGTCGTTCATATTAGCTGGAGGACATTAAGTTAAGTTCTCAACAGGCTCCTTGGAACACCGGCATTATAAGGAAATTCAAAAGGCTTGGATTCACTGGTCGTCTTATATTCAGTAGTCTTGTTTATGCCAGTTATAATATCAGCTGTAACCCCCAGCGTATTTTGAAAATCTAGAACTAAATCCCGTCTATCCAAATAAGTATATTCAAGCCACGCTCTAATGTATATGTTGTTGTATATTCAAGCCACACTCTAATGTATATGTTGTTGTATATTCAAGCCACACTCCAATGTATATGTTGTTGGCGGCCAGTGCACGTCCACACTCATTACCGTAGCTAGTTACGATGGCAGAGTGTTGAATCACTGTCATATTCAACAAGAGACAAAGATTGCAATTGCATGTTACGGAGAGCGTTAAGTACCTTCTTGCATGATCACTTTCTTTCAGTTGACACCATGCGACAGGGAACAGAATGGGATCATATCTAAATAGGAGGTCAATTATTAAGAATGAAACTACATATCCCAATTGTTATTGTGTTGATGTCTAGAATTTTGGTGCAAAAACCGAGTTGCTTCGCATATTCCCTTATATAGTTCTAATTTCAATGTCAGTACCATGCTTTAATTTGTGTATACATACCAAGTCATAACGCAGAAATTACTAAATGACCAGTTTACTAGATGAATATTTATCTAAATACCATCATTCAGTTATGAACAAACTGAGAAACAAATTAGATGAGGTGTCATTTTGAGGAAATCTGGAAGCAGCATCTTTGATACCACAACTTTTCCCAATGTATTCTATTATGATAAATAATAATGATTTCTTGAGCTGCACTGGTACAGACGCTACTCCATGACTCCACGGGACCAAAATGAAAATTAAAAGTTTTGGTCAGAAAGGTCGACACGGGAACTACACAATATCGATAATCATCTATTCTGTCTGATCGAACTCATAGTATTATTTCAATTTTAGCATATTTCTTTCTATTTTACTTTATCTCAGGTGTTTGAGACGAATCTGGAAAAATCCACTTAAGATGATATTATTTTGAACCCAAATAGTTTGCAGCCCTCAAAATGACACAAAATAACCATTTTTACGAACAGTTTTTTCAATCAAGGTGGGAGGTGCAACCGCCCCCTTTCTAGATCCGCCACTAGCATGTTTATATAATTCAAAGAATCAAGAGTAATTTCAGCTGTTTATTCATAAACAAATTTCGTACTATGTGTGAGCTGAACTTAATATTTTTGTTTGTGTTTGAGTTGTGAGATGAAAATATGATAAGTGGGTCATGACGTTTGTGACTTTCTTAAATATTCGTTAGACAATCGCGTATGCAGAGCCACCCCACCCCCAAGAATACTTTTACTCTCCCGAGCCTTCAATAGTTCAGTTTTGTTTACAGTTCTTGTCATGTGCATGCACCACAGGTGCCTGTGAAAATGATCATATGCCCCCAAGCACCAACCCACCCCACCCCTAGTTTACAAAAATATATTTATAAAATAAAATATAACCATTTTCATTAAATTACTCGTTTTACGTATATACCAATAATCGTAAAAAGTTGCCATTAATTAATTTATTTTGTCCCTTTGATAAATCCATACTAAACACCAATCGGATCACTTCGCCTCTTTTCCGTTGGTTTTATGGTGCGTAGTTTGAAGACAAACAAATATCGAAAGTTTTGAGTGAGTAAATACCATCTGATTATTCTCGTCGTTATTAGTGCTGTATCGAGTTTTTCGGGGGGGGGGGGGGTATCTACTTACATTGTTGCAATTGTCGACCTTGCTTTATTTAGTGTGAAGTCAATTTGGAGGATATATCAAAGGTGCAAAGGTGGGAAAGTTCAAAACTTCATTAGACATATTTTTTGCATGAAAATTATCAAGACGTTTATCAGACAAACAATACCGAATACAGCTTCAGAGTAACATTTTCACTCTGGTTCTAGCTGTGAAGCACGCAAGTGCAGCAGTTATATATACCCTCCCAGCGGTCAGTGGGTCTTGGGTGGCATTTCCCAACTATCACATTACGGTCACTAATTACTTAATGACATTTCGGTGACAGGCCATTAGGGGATTCTGTCTTAACACTCTATTTTAACCAGAATCGACTGACTATTTGCTCAAGCTTCAGAGAAACGGTAGGATCTTTTAATCAAAAAGAAATTGACAGTGTGACAAAAATTTGATGATGTACAAGTTCGAAAAAATAGCGACAAGAATTTGGGGTTAAGGACAGTGCAGACATAAAGGTTAGTATACGGTAAAGCATTCTCTATGTGTGTACTTAAATATTGAGTCTGACTGATTATCTCCTACAACGGGGCTACTTTCATAATATTTCGATCAGAAAGATAATATGTATCTCCCCCGTTGACGGCTATATTTGTTTGATTTGTGCTATTCTAACAAGGGGGGGGGGGGGGGGATTAACGTTAGTACGATTAATTGTGTCTTGTTTAACGCTCCTCTCGAGATTTTTTCACTCATATGGAAACGTCACCAATTCCGTTGAAGGGCTTCAAAAGACCTGTGCTCGGCGCTTTACGGCCATTGAGCAGTGGGGGTTCTTTAGCGTGCCACACCTACTGTGACACGGGGCATCCGTTTTTAAGGTAATCTCCGAGGACCCGTAACATTCACCCTTTGGCGGTGGAACTGTCACTACCTGTTTTAACGACTTAGGTTAACGTTAGTATTTTGTTTGTCATTCAAATGTAATTTACAGATCATATCCAATTAGTAAGAAAAGCGTTGTTATGAGAAAATCTACCTGTATTTTGAAGTATTAAAATACGGTAATTGATCAGAATGAATCTCTCGAGTACGAGGTACATGCCTATCACGAATACATGATAAAAAATTCTGAACCATGAGCCCACAGTCTGACTGATACTGAACCATGAACCCACAGTGTGACTGATAGTGAACCATGAGCCCACAGTGTGACTGATACTGAACCATGAGCCCAGTGTGACTGATACTGAACCATGAGCTTACAGTGTGACTGATACTGAACCATGAGCCCACAGTCTGACTGATACTGAACCATGAGCCCACAGTCTGACTGATACTTTTTAAAGTACATACAGTATGTACTAATAACCAAGATTTTTTCCCTTTCCAAACTAACATATTTAATGTATCTATAATGACGATATATAATGACTTGTGCAACGTAAACCATGACTAATTTAACTCTCGGACATCTTCGCTTGGCCTTATTTGTATAATGTATGAATCGCGCTCGCTTTCTTTCCACGTTGTCGGAAGGAAACAAGGGCGTCCGTAAGTTTTGAAATCGAGTTCATCAACTGTAGGAATGAGAACCTATTGGACTAAATACATTATGCTAGATCATGTATAAAACACTAAAGGGAAGCTAGATAAGAACTGCTAGAAAAATAGCACGTGATATGTTGTTAGGACAGTCACGTGGTCAGCGCTCGGCTCCTTTCGGAAAAGAAGTGTTTAAAAAGACAGGCTGTATTTTGAACATCTCTACAAGTTGAGTTTTTGTATGTATATTTAAAAGAGGTTTTTGTTAGTTATATTCATAGAATATCATAGTATTGACATCTCACCTAGAATCTAACATACGAATTGAAGCATATACTAAAATGATCGCCGAAGTAGTGAGCTCTTGCACAATCATATGAGTCGAATGTTTCCGCAATTCATTCGACATAACGCTCAAACCGAATAAAAATAAAAGGCAGCATAAGAACACCCTTCTTCAAAAATCAAGGGTTATTGATTCGTTACCTCGCACTAACCCTTGACATCAGTGACTATCAAAAAGTTGGGCTCGTCACAAAAGAATGGGAACCAATGAGAATGTGGTTCTATTTTTAACAACGCGAGGCGAGATATTCAAATAAAAACACGTGTATTGATACATACAGTTATGGCTATTTCAATCGTGTAAGCAATATTGTCTTTAGCAAAAAGGTTTCCAAACTTGATCTACTATCAATAAACGTAATTAGTGGTGTAAATATTACAATTGCGCATGTTTATGAATACAACAGTATGAGATTGCGTCATTTGTATCCATGTATACCATAACAAGATGCAGTGAGTTCATTGGATGTTTTATTTATAGTGGATTGCGTAATGGTCTAATGAGCTCAACTCTTATATAGTGACTAATGTCAAGGGTTAGTGCGAGGTAACGAATCAATAACCCTTGACTTGTGAAGGTGAAGAACACCAAACTATGATGATACATTAATATATTTAAAAAAAACTTTAAACACCATGACCTATCGAATTATTTCATGAAAAATAAAAAAAAAACGCAGAAATTTCAAAATGGTTACTTCATTTCAATTGATCTTTAAAAAACCCAGGAATTTTCTTGATAGGACAAGTCGCTTTCATCTGGACGACTGGCTGATTAATTCATGATATAGGCCTAGACCATTTATTTACTACTGATGTACTGTACATATAGATATAGGCCTAGACCATTTATTTACTACTGATGTACTGTACATATAGATATAGGTATAGACCATTTATTTACTACTGATGTACTGTACATATAGATATAGGCCTAGACCATTTATTTACTACTGATGTACTGTACATATAGATATAGGCATAGACCATTTATTTACTACTGATGTACTGTACATATAGATATAGGCCTAGACCATTTATTTACTACTGATGTACTGTACATATAGAAAAAGGCATAGACCATTTATTTACTACTGATGTACTGTACATATAGATATAGGCCTAGACCATTTATTTACTACTGATGTATTGTACATATAGATATAGGCCTAGACCATTTATTTACTACTGATGTACTGTACATATAGATATAGGCATAGACCATTTATTTACTACTGATGTACTGTACATATAGATATAGGCCTAGACCATTTATTTACTACTGATGTACTGTACATATAGATATAGGCCTAGACCATTTATTTACTACTGATGTACTGTACATATAGATATAGGCATAGACCATTTATTTACTACTGATGTACTGTACATATAGATATAGTCCTAGACCATTTATTTACTACTGATGTACTGTACATACATAGTTGATAAAACACAGTCGCAACATAAACTGGTACAATTAACGACACTGTGTACCGAAAGAATGGGGGAGAGAAAGCAATCAAACCATTGCGATTGTACAAAGGTTCCATCTTAACTCGGGACAACTCAATTTCAGTATTGTTTTACACTAAATGACAGCATGTTTCAAACGGAAAAGCAGTGCTTTAGCTGGTGTTTGTTGCTTTTGTCTTGGAAGCTGCAAACATGAATAAAGTCCTTTTTTTTTTAATCGTGCCAACGTCTATCGTGATACGGGACCTCGGTCTTTAAAAACCTCTTTCCAAAGACTCGTGCAAACTTTACTTTTAATATGTAATGCCAAGCGCCTGACGAAGGATAAATCGTTCGTGTTTTGTTGTTGCTTTTGTTTTCTTTATAGCAGATTAAGTCTTGCGCAGACAGAATTCGATCCCATGACCTTCAAAATGTGAGACTCTATAAAATGAGCTACTGTTATCGGTCTGACATAAACTTGAATATGTTTCTTTGTATCTATGATAAACGATGACCCCATTGTGTTTGAGGGCCAAAGGTCAAAGTCACCACGTTCTTTAAAAGTCAAATTTCCAAACTGGATTTAATCCATTCAAATCTCTGATAAAATTCACGTTCAGATATCTAGTATACAAAATCTTATTTTTGACTTAGTCGGAGGCAGGTCCCATGGTACATGTAAGAAATGGTTTTCCAGATGATATTCATATTGTCATCTGACCTTTGACAACAAACTTCAAATGGAAAAATATCTCAAGTAATGACATAAAGTGTGAACCCTATTGTTTTCAGGCATAAAGTCAAAGAACAGATCACTAATTCAAACAAATGATAGTGTTCGCTTCGTAACCAGCAGGTCAGTAGTTCGAGCCCCGCTCGTGCCATGGCCGCGCCCAACCTAAGACGTAAACACAGGCAGTGATTGCTCCTTCGCCAAACGCTTGGCATCACGGATCTTTCAGATATGACCTTAGACTTGTCGCGGCAGGCGTTGGATCTTTAAAGAACTCTCACTGCTATGGCCCTTGGCTTTAAGCATAAGACTTCACCTACAACTGGTGACGTTTCAATGATATGAGTGAAAAACGGGACGTAAAAGAAACAGACGATCGATCAATCTACTGTTACAAAGTTATGACAGAACTGGAAAAATGATTCGAAGTTTTAAAATTACCTTGTCCAATTAACCTAGATGAAAACCCATGGCGCACTGTCTCATTTTAAGTAATCTTCGTGGATGTTTGACCTTCGAATATCCCTCCATCACATTGTTATGGACCACTTTATCTATTTTTACCGATGACTTTGACCTTGGTCAAATGACTTATGTTCACGGTCATGAAATTTTACCTCCTAAAAACTTTTGTGCCAAGAATCACTTAATGTCACAATTACAAAGTATGTATTAACAGATGATATTGAGTTTGGCTCAATTACGTTGATTCAGAATTATGACATTATATGTTTGTCTGGAACCCCTGTGATGTTTAGCCATTACAAAGTTGTGCCCCAGACAAGTATATACTTTATTTGTAGTATTGACCTTGAACTTAGTCAAAGATCTTAGTTCAAGATCATGTCAAATTGTCTATTCTTCAAAATCTTTATGCAAATTATGATTTTGTAAAGTCTTTATATTACAAAGATGTTAGTCAAGACAGATATCTACTTCTTACTCTGACCTAAATGACCTTGGTTCAGAATCATGACATCTTGTAAAAATCTGGCCTTCTTATGCCCTCTTTGTTATATAAAGTTACTATTCAGACACAATGTAGGATGCCAAGATAGATGAGGATGTTTTACAGTTCTGTATATGGTAACAGTACATTTATCTACTATTAACCACTGGTAGAATTATTTACATGCATATTCAGTATCTAACGTCTTTCAAAATGGCGATTGGCAAAGACATTGCGACACACTTGCATGTTCAAAAATACCGCTATGAATAAACATTTTGATAAAAAGAATTAAACGTATAAATTCTTTAATACTCGTAGATTTAAAAAGGCAAAAATAAAATAAAAAATAAAAATAAAATAAAAGGCTAACCTCTGTTAACATCATAGAATTGTCTGATTCCTATGACATATGGTTACAATTCATATTACAAATGGTGACCATTGGTTATCACTGGCTAACCTTGGTTACCAATGGTAGCTATATTGACAAACATTGCCTGGAAGATGTCTGCTCTATAAGGCATTTCCTATATATCACTGAAAATTTATTTACAGGAGTTATAATTATGTAATTGGCTTGAAGAATTAAAAAAGTTATTTAGAACTATTTATATAGATATATAACTTAAATCCAAGGATCATGAATTTGCTCAGGCGAGGAACTATAAAATTCAGATTTTTTGTTCCCTTTACATTATATATGTTGAATACCAAAGAGGTAGGAATTCTCCCTCTAGTATCAGAAAAGAAGCTGATAATGTACGACGACGGAAAAAACAACGAACTTTGCACGCACTATATGTGCTAGATGTTCAGGAGTAAAGATGATTTTCGAAGATTTAATGCGTTTTCAATATATGAGCCATAGAGTCCAACCTTACTCCTGATCCCAACTATGGTAGGGATATCCATGTTCATCATCAATCTGCACCCAGCTTACCGCGTATAGCGGGGGTTTCCCACGGGGTGATATATTTGGCATATTTTAGCGGTTATATAGCTTTCCGCCAAAATTTCACTCGCCAAATGTGCACCTCAGTATTTGCAAGAGAGATAACTCTTCCATGTCCACCAAAATTTATTCCGCTAAAATTATTAGCATACCTTTGAGCCAGCAAATCGCCAAATTTAGACCCATGGAAAAACCCCCGCTATGCGATATGTTCTACCTGTTCAGAAGTATGCAAGAAGATTCTAGAAAGAAAAATAGTATTTTCTTATATGGTCCAAAGAGCCTCGCCATTGCAACACAAAAACTGGCGTAGCTCATCACGCTTATACACAGTTTGGAAAAGAAGAGAGTTTTAAAGACTGCTTCAGTTTTCGAGATTTTGACCCAGCCCCAGTGCCCTAAAAAGCAATGAACTATGAAATTCACAATTTTGTTCCCCTTATTCTATAGATGATGAATACCAAACGGTAAGAATTCTCCCTCTGATATCACAAAAGAAGCCGAGAATGTTCAATTGTTAACATAGGTCTCATGATGGACCACGACGGGAAAAAAAACCGAATTGCAATAGGTCATCTGAGTGACAGGATAAGCAATAAAAGTTTTCTGAATGTTTTTAACCATATTTGTGATTTTGAAATGAATTGCAAGAATCTTTACACGTCAAGGTTTAAAATATAAAACAAAAGGTAAAGGGTTAAACTAATCAGAGTTCAGAATTCTGGCGGATATAAAATAAGACGAATTTAAAGAATAAAGGTAAACTAACAATCTTCACTGTCGATTATAATGTATACCATTAATTATATATTGTATTGATAGCTTTAATATGAAAGTATTTAAATATATGATTAAAAACCAAGGACCCGTGTCACAGCAGGTGTGGCACGATAAAGATCCCTCCATGTTCAAAGGCCGTAGGCGACGGACATACCTGTAGGCCTAAATTTTGCAGCCCTTCACTGGCAGTGGTGACATCTCCATATGAGTGAAATATTCTTGAGAGGGACGTTAAACAATCGATCAACAGTAGGTTCTTCTCTTGAAAGCTTTGATTGTGATCCAAATAAAGGTGCTTTCAGGGTAGCTTGAACATTGTTACCATCTTCTAAGGAATATGATGTCGTATTCCTTTTAAAGTATGTTATACAAGCCAAGGAATTTGATTCCGTGTGGATCGGGGTTAGAATAGGTCCTCAGTACCCCTTGCTTTTTGTAAGATGCGACTAAATAAGGCGGTCCTTCGGATGAGACCGCAAAAACCGAGGCGCCGTGTCACAGCAGGTGTGGCACGATAAAAATCCCTCCCTGTTCAAAGACCGTAAGCGCCGAGCATATGCCTAAATTTTACAGCCCTTCACCGGAATGGTGACGTCTCCATATGAGTGAAAAATTTCCGAGCGAGACGTTTAACAATATATAACGAAACAACGAAGGAATGTGATCTGAAGGTATGCAAATATGTGCTTGAAAAGGGTTTGAAAGTTTACCAGTTGTGGCTGATGTACAGGACATTGTTCTGAAATAAATTCTAGAAGTTCATAATGAGCAGATGTCGCCGATACTGGTGTGTGATTGGCCAATACAATTGGTTATCACATCGACTTCCCCTCTTCCTGTTTGTCGATAAAAATCTCAGCTTGGCGAGGAATCTCTACAAGAATCGCATGCAGCTAGATTATTCAATTTTACTGGAAGAACACAGGACAAATGCATTATCATAGGATTGTTATTTTTATCAAATAATTTGCATTGGTATATTGAACACGGTAGTAGAATAATGTATAAAAACTTATTTCCATGTGATGACCAAACTATAATAAGTGTCTTCAATTTCATTTTAATAGGAATGAATATAACCAAATTAATTAAAATGCCGTTAACTAATTTAGGTTTGGGAATGTGTACAGGTCAAGAGGACACAGACCTGATTATCAGTTTTCGTTCCTTGTGTGTAACAGTGCTTGATATCCAGAACAAATCCAGTAAGATAAAACTATTCCTCATTTCGATCGACTTCTTCATCTTTGTCTCCTAAAACGTAAATTATGATGTGTGATTGTTACCGGTTTACTGAAATCTTCTTTTATGTGTTAATTAGTGATTTTCAAGTCATGAAATTTAACTATACAGAGCTTCTCATGAATAAAAGAAGACAACCAGTTTATTTTCACCAAGTCTGCAGTTTGATGGATGATGTTGTCACTGTTGATGTGGTTTATGGGTCATAAAGAAAAATAAATTACCAAGTCTATCATCTTTGACGTATTCTGGAATTCTCTTTTTCTCTTCGATAAAATCTACCTCTCTCTCTCTCTCTCTCTCTCTCTCTCTCTCTCTCTCTCATTGACATTTCGATTGATAATTGATTTCAGATAACGTTTGTGACTATTCTTGGGATAGTTTACGGTGTAGTTTATGGTGTAGAAATAGCTCCAATTGAAATTGCCAGTTGGATACATCCTTCAGCAGTTGGGTTCTGATGATGGGGGTGTACAACCTCCAGCTGATAATCGCTGTTAATCAATTTGTCAGATAACAAGGCATTGGATGGGATGACGTCACAGTCATTGACAACTCACTTTTCGGCTGCTAGATCTCTACAAAATGTCAGATCAATAATGTAGAAATCTTATTATTGTAACTTTTCGCTGACATACATCAAAATTGGTTTAACTGTGCAGTCAAATGCATTTAAAATGTCTTAAGTTTAGAATAATTCTTAACCTTAATCAAAGCTCGGATACCTTTTCTAATGTTTGGCATCTGAAAAATTACGGTTAACAAAGACAAGAATACCAAGTATGGTTTTGTATTGGAAAAAAGGATAAGTTATAGTTATAAATTTGTAGACCACCATCCAATACGAGAGTGTTTGTTTTTATTTCAACCCCCCCCCCCCCTCTTCTTCTTGTAACAAGATAAAATAATCTCGTGAAGTCAGGTGCTACAGTATAACATAGAGGGTGTAGCTCTATCAATATGTCGGACTTAAACTATCACCCTGTATCACTCTTATATTATCATTATCATAACTGTCGTAATTTTTTACTGACACAAAAAATAAAACACGTTCAATAACTCCATGCCATGATTTACGATGGAAAACCACTTTGATATTTTAATTTGTCATGACGAAAAAGCAACAGAGTAGTAGTTTGTGAAAGTAGTCTGTTTTACGTGTATATCAAAGTAGTGTGTATTACGTGTATATCAAAGTAGTGTGTATTACGTGTATATCAAAGTAGTGTGTATTACGTGTATATCAAAGTAGTGTGTATTACGTGTATATCAAAGTAGTGTGTATTACGTGTATATCAAAGTAGTGTGTATTACGTGTATATCAAAGTAATGTGTATTACGTGTAAATCAAAGTAGTGTGTTTTACGTGTATATCAAAGTAATGTGTATTACGTGTATATCAAAGTAATGTGTATTACGTGTAAATCAAAGTAGTGTATATTACGTGTATATCAAAGTAGTGTGTATTACGTGTAAATCAAAGTAGTGTGTATTACGTGTAAATCAAAGTAGTGTGTATTACGTGTATATCAAAGTAATGTGTATTACGTGTAAATCAAAGTAGTGTATATTACGTGTATATCAAAGTAGTGTATATTACGTGTATATCAAAGTAGTGTGTATTACGTGTAAATCAAAGTAGTGTGTATTACGTGTATATCAAAGTAGTGTGTTTTACGTGTATATCAAAGTAGTGTGTATTACGTGTAAATCAAAGTAGTGTGTATTACGTGTATATCAAAGTAGTGTGTTTTACGTGTATATCAAAGTAGTGTGTATTACGTGTAAATCAAAGTAGTGTGTTTTACGTGTATATCAAAGTAGTGTGTATTACGTGTATATCAAAGTAGTGTGTATTACGTGTAAATCAAAGTAGTGTGTATTACGTGTATATCAAAGTAGTGTGTTTTACGTGTATATCAAAGTAGTGTGTATTACGTGTATATCAAAGTAGTGTGTATTACGTGTATATCAAAGTAGTGTGTATTACGTGTAAATCAAAGTAGTGTGTTTTACGTGTATATCAAAGTAGTGTGTATTACGTGTATATCAAAGTAGTGTGTATTACGTGTATATCAAAGTAGTGTGTATTACGTGTATATCAAAGTACAATGTAGTGTGTATTACGTGTATATCAAAGTACAATGTAGTGTGTATTACGTGTAAATCAAAGTAGTGTGTATTACGTGTATATCAAAGTAGCGTGTATTACGTGTAAATCAAAGTAGTGTGTATTACGTGTATATCAAAGTAATGTGTATTACGTGTAAATCAAAGTAGTGTGTATTACGTGTAAATCAAAGTAGTGTGTATTACGTGTATATCAAAGTAATGTGTATTACGTGTAAATCAAAGTAGTGTGTATTACGTGTAAATCAAAGTAGTGTGTATTACGTGTAAATCAAAGTAGTGTGTTTTACGTGTATATCAAAGTAGTGTGTATTACGTGTATATCAAAGTAGTGTGTATTACGTGTATATCAAAGTAGTGTGTATTACGTGTATATCAAAGTACAATGTAGTGTGTATTACGTGTATATCAAAGTACAATGTAGTGTGTATTACGTGTATATCAAAGTAGTGTGTATTACGTGTATATCAAAGTAGCGTGTATTACGTGTAAATCAAAGTAGTGTGTATTACGTGTATATCAAAGTAGTGTGTATTACGTGTAAATCAAAGTAGTGTGTATTACGTGTAAATCAAAGTAGTGTGTATTACGTGTATATCAAAGTAATGTGTATTACGTGTATATCAAAGTAGTGTATATTACGTGTATATCAAAGTAGTGTATATTACGTGTATATCAAAGTAGTGTGTATTACGTGTAAATCAAAGTAGTGTGTATTACGTGTAAATCAAAGTAGTGTGTATTACGTGTATATCAAAGTAGTGTATATTACGTGTATATCAAAGTAGTGTGTATTACGTGTATATCAAAGTAGTGTGTTTTACGTGTATATCAAAGTAGTGTGTATTACGTGTAAATCAAAGTAGTGTGTATTACGTGTAAATCAAAGTAGTGTGTATTACGTGTATATCAAAGTAGTGTGTATTACGTGTAAATCAAAGTAGTGTGTATTACGTGTATATCAAAGTAGTGTGTATTACGTGTATATCAAAGTAGTGTGTATTACGTGTATATCAAAGTAGTGTGTATTACGTGTATATCAAAGTAGTGTGTATTACGTGTATATCAAAGTAGTGTGTATTACGTGTATATCAAAGATTAATAGCAGATCTAACTAATTTTTGAGCTACAATTTATGTTCCTGTTCCACACTTTAAGCGTCGTTATTTTTGTATGAGCAGGAGAAGATTGCTCGGGTGAGCATTGTGGCCAATGGACCTCTTTGTAGACTTTGTAATCAGGAGACGGGAAAACGTTTTGTTCAGAACCTCAAATTATTCTTTCCACACCACTGAGAATATCGAAATTAATCCACTCTCTTTTTCTGCAAGACTTACTACGTTTTTTTCAGTAATGACCAAAACAAATTGGGCTATCTTTCCTATGTTTACAAAGCCGATCAATGAAGTTGTAACGGAATTCTCTGTATTTCTCTTTTTTAAAATTCATTCTCGCAATTAAGCTGATTATTTCCTTGTTCTGTAGTATTACTGTCTGAAATTGAATAAAACAAGAAAAATTACTTTGTTGTGTAATATACCAACATTTTGCAACTCTGAAATCAAGAAGACTAGCAGCAAGGCATAGTTAATGCAATTCTCACATGGTATCGGTTTACTCTTACCCTCAGCCGACCCTCTGGATCATGCAACTTAAAGTATTGATGGACTTATATACAGCTTAAACTTCACCTGTGACGTCAGTGCATTATCCATTGTTTTGGAGATTGAGAATTGTGAACAATGAAATGTCTTCCCTTCGCAAAAAATAATTTTCTAGGACGAATAATTAGTTTTGTCTATGAAATTTAATGCATGGACATTTTTGGACAGAATTTGACAGATTAGAAATGAATATTTCTAGTTCGATTCTAAGAACTATCCATGTTTTAAAACATCAGTATATAATATAGTATAGTATAGTATATTATAGTAGTATATTTTCAATATCTGGGGATTCCAAGAACAGTTCATTGAATACTGTGAATAACAATACACAGCTGTTTGACTTGGCTCTACAATATTAAAGGTGCAGAATACGCAAGTTTCGAGATATATCTGAGTTCTTCCCCCTTTAAAGAACTGTTGTACACAGCAAGGCGCTCGCGCGGATAAGTGAGAAAGTTTTCCAGTTTACTTTCGGAAGGTCGGTGGTCTCTTCTCAGGTACATTGTATCTGGGTTCTCTCTTCCACCAATAAAAAACTGGGCGCGACCAGATAACTGAAAAATTGTTGAGTGTGGCGAAAAACAGCAAAACAATCAATCAATCGATCAGTAAGGCGCGAAACAAATTTTTCTACACGCGAAATGTGACAAATGTTCAGCATTGCATTATAAGTGAATGTACGTTGTTTTATAACCCGAGTTCGAATGATACACAAACCAACTAAGTAATAAGGAGTAAATAAACACTAGGGACTCTTATCATGTCGGCTTATTTTGTCTCTCGTAATACCATATCTAATATGCTACTTGCAAATACGACATTGTTTTTATTTTTTCACTTTAGTAAAGCATTTCTTTCATTAGTTGGTTGGTTGTATATTGTTTAACGTCTCGCTCGAGAATTTTTCACTCGTATGGAGACGTTACCATTGCTGATGAAAGGCTACAAAGGTTAGGCCTATGCTCAGCACTTACGGCCTTTGAGCAGGAAGTGATCTTTATCATGCTACACCAGCTGTGGCACGGGGGTAGGGTGTGGGTGTTGGCGGTCGAATATGAAGGACCGCCCCGTTTAATTGCTTCTTACGACAGGCAAGGGAAACTGAGGACCAACTCTAACCCAGATCCCTATGTGATCTTTCATTAGTACTCTGTATATACTACATTTACATCTTTAAACAGAAGCCGATTTTTATATTTTAATCGTCTTCCTCACTGACTATAGGTGCACTATGTCCCACTTAGCCATTCAGAGTAGACTAAAGGCACCTCCACCACAGAAGAGCTTTTATCTCGAAACGTGTGTTATGAATTTGAAATTGTAAGTTGACATAATTCACAATCACCAAAGAAGGATTGATTTACCTTGGCATAGTCAATAAGCAGTATTCATGGACATTAGAATCAACAAGGCATATTCGATGCTGACAAGGGTATTGATGGACATTACCAAGGCATATCAAATGCTAATTAGGGTACATTGGATATTGATCAGGTATAACCCACATTGAATATGGTGTCAAGGGACATTACCAAGAGATATCCAAACCTGACAACCCTATCAAAGAACATTTTCAAGAAAAAGTTAATACTTACTATTAATGAATATTTACATGGCATAGCCAATGTTGTCTAGGGTGCCAATAAATATAAAGCATAGCCAATGTTGACTAGGGTATTGATAAACATAAAGCATAACCAATGTTCACTAAGGTATCAATAAAAATATATAGAGCATAGCCAATATATATATATATATATATATATATATATATATATATATATATATATATATATATATATATATATTATATATATATATATATATATATATATATATATATAATTTGTCCTTGATCCACTTGGGTTCTCGAGAGACCCCAAGACATGCGGCTTTTTACTGTGCCCCTCCCGTCCCGAAATATCTGGATCTGCAACTATTCTTGGTGCAATGCATACTTAATATTCAGTATTTGCAGTGTGCAACGTAATAGGTCTCGTTAAGTCAAACATACTTATTACAATAGAATCAGCGGGTTTTTAAAAAAAACGTTTTATTAACTTCCACGGTAAATGAATGACATTTGACAAATCTGATTGTATAGAATTTGTATAAAATTCCCAGAAGTAATTCAACAATGCATGTGAAATTCGTAAATAGCAAGATGTAATCTTAATCTGTTAATTGACCGGATGTGATATGTATCATGTTCCTTGTTAGTGGATTTAATGAATAAGTAATATTGATATTCAATATGTCAATTCAAAACGAAAATGTATTGGATTTTTTAAAGGAGGCGATTGAATATTTCGCTGTGTTTAATTATGTGTATAGACAGCTTCATCTCTCTCTCTCTCTCTCTCTCTCTCTCTCTCTCTCTCTCTCTCTCTCTCTCTCTCTCTCCACTCTGTGTTTCGTTTGAACATAACGATGCGCCATATGGCGTGCACATCAGTCGGTCAAATATTAATCTTAAATGGTTCAATTAACAAGTAAATGGTGACATAAAATTAATCTTATAGTCTTGTTTAAACTCTTATAAAAAATATTTTCCGGAGTTTCTTATTATCTTCTCTTGGAAGGACCAATCCCTGTACCCAAAGGTGCTTTGTGTGAAATTATGAAGAAAAAATATATTCATAATACATGTACATTGTGTATCAGAGGACATCTAACTTTCCGGAAATGGGACGGGGTAAGGCACTGCTAGTGATTCTTTGCAATTATTGTCAATCGCATTTTTTTCAAACGTCGAATCTATGACATGCTCTGTTAAAAGGTGATTGCATCTAGGTTACAGTATACCTTTTTGCCAATGCAAGATTTACAAGATTTCTACGCTTAGCCATATGTCCTACGCCGCCAAATAAATGAAGCGCAAAAGTCCCTTAACTCCTGTAAAAGTCACGGTGTAATATGATCAACTTCATATTGTGACTAACCTACAGAATTTGAACAAAATCCGTACAGTTACAGATCCGAGGAGTTGCGTCCACAAGGTGTTATTATAGTGTAGCATGTACAAAGTCAAAAAAGTCCCATAACTCCTATAAAATCTTTTGAATCAAATTGACGGTGCAATATGATCGATTGCATATAGTGACTAACACTCCTACAAAATTTGAACAAAATCCATTGAGCAGTTTCCGAGGAGTTTCATCCACAAAGTCAAGTGTGACACCGGTATTTCAATGTAGTACAAAGTTACTAACCCAAGTACTACTGGTACCAATATAACAAAGCAAACGGTACAACATACACCCATAGGACCTACAAGCACATTATGCACTCTGAATGCCTCTCTTCCGCAACACTGCGGAATACAGTAATTCCGTCAACATTTTGATCGTTAGAACACTTAACAGAAAACTAAACCACACTGCCTACAACACTTTCAGCCGCAATGACCAGAAAACCTAAACCCATACGTAACAGAAAACATAGAACCACACTGACCAGAACACCATAAATCACACTGGCCAAAAATCCTAGAACCACAATGACCATAATATCTACAACCACACTGACAAGAAAACCTAGAACAACACTAAATAAAATACAACACTGACAATAAAACCTAGAACATTATAACTAAAATACAACACTGACAAGAAAACCTAGAACAACACTAACTAAAATACAATACTGTCAAGATAATCTAGAACAACACTAAGATACAAGGTGTAGTAATTACACTGCAAATGCCAAGTAACTACTTTAATTTAGTTGTGATTTCACTTCTGCTTATATAACGCGATGGTTTGTGACGTCATATCTATTTAGAAATGGTAATAGACGATAACATTTTGTCAGCTACCGAAAATATCAATGAAAGTGCGCTTCTAAAGGTAGAAGTGCATATAATTTGAACAAATATGCAATAAACAGGTTATTGAGCATGTACAAATCGTTGAATATTAACAAGGCGTAGTCAATTCTGTCTAAGATATCGATAAAATTAACAAGTCATAGTCAATGTTGACTAAGGGAACAGTGGGCATTTAATAAGGAATAACGCAATCCTGACTAAGGTATCGATGAACATTTATTATCACAATGCCATCTAGGGTAACAATGGACACAACTAAGGTATAGTCAATGCCATCTAGGGTAACAATGGACACAACTAAGGTATAGTCAATGCCATCTAGGGTAACAATGGACACAACTAAGGTATAGTCAATGCTAATTACGGTATCAATGAATATTGAAACTGCATAGCCAATGCTGACTAGGCTTTTGATGGGCATTTGCAAGACATAGTTAATTCTAAGATCTTTGTATATAGTCCAATCTAGATAGGTAATACTGAGTACAGTATTGATGTACATTAACAAGGTATAGTCAATGCTGATTAGAGTATTGATGAATGTCAACAAGGCATAGTCAATACTGAAAAGGGTATCAAGGACTAAATTTTGACAAGGGTATCGATGAATATTAAAACAAGAAATGTTTGTAAAACATGGTGCAGAATCGAAAAGGGTTATAGACATGCATCATTTAATTGATAGTAATGCCAAACGAATTCAAGATATTGAGCAGACAATATCTTCCTATGTCCAGAGTGGATTGACCACGTGACCTAAAAATCAACAGGGTTCATCTACTCCTGTACCAGTGTACCAAATTTGGTGTCAATCAAGCAAAGGATTCTTAAAATATAGGAGATAATATATTACTATGTTCAGTTTAAGTTTGATCGATCCTCATGTGACGTCATAGGTTTTTGCAAAAATCTTAATAAATTAAACTTTGCGCATGATAGAAATATATCTTTCTGAGGAATATTATTCACTGGATATAATAAAAAATCTGATAAACTATTAATACTGAAAAAGTTTATATTTTCCATAGATAATCAATTATTTATGTTTTAAAAAATGTTGTCAAGGGCAATAACTCCTGTGCTGGAATTTCTTCAACTGGATGTCTATTATACATTGGTTTCCCTAATATCAATGATTAATCTATACATATTTATGAATTAGCAGGTTTTTTTTAAACTGTTGATATTTAAATTTTGTCATTTCAACAAGTTTTTATCTATTTTTATTATTCTGTTCAACGAAAATGTGTGATTTTTTTATGTTGATATATACTTCTGTTTTTGTATGTCTGATATCTTTAAAAAGGTGGTAACATATACAGTTTCTTTGGTTATTAATTGAATTAAACTATATTGAGTGGAAATTAATAAAGGTTTTCCACTTTTAACCATTAATATTGATAAGTCACATGAGGATGGAGCTACCTTAACTCTTAACCTTTGACCATATGAACCCAAATTTTATAAGGGCCATCTTCCCCTTAAGATGAACCACTCTACCAAGTTTGATATCTGTCAAGCAAAGGGTTCTAAAAATATTGGATGGACAGTATATTTCTATGTCCAGTTTGACCCTTCACCTTTGACCATGTCACCTCAAAATCAATAGGGGGTATCTACTCCTTAAGATGTACCAGAGTACCAAGCTTGATGTCTGTCAAGCAAAGGATTCTTAAGATATTATGCAGACAGTATTTTACTGTGTCCAGTTTGACCTTTGACCATGTGACCTCAAAATCAAAAGGGTTCATCTACTTAAAATGTACTAGTGTACCAGGTTTGATGTCTGTCAAGCAAAGAGTTCTCAAGAAATTGAGCGGACAGTATCTTGGTATGTCCAGTTTGATCTCAAAATCAATAGAGTTCATCTACTCCTTACGCTGTACAAGTGTACCAAATTTAATGTCTTTCGAGCAAAGGGTTCTCAAGATATTGAGCAGACACTATATTCCTATGTCCAGTTTCATCCCTGACCTTTGACCATGTGACCTCAATATCAATATGGATCATCTACTCCTGAAGATGTACCAGTGTACCAAGTTTGATGTCTATTAAGCAAAGAGTTCTCAAGATATTACGCGGACAGTATTTCCTATCTCCAGTTTGACCCTTGACCATGTAACCTAAAATCAATAGGGGTCCTCACAATGTATCAGTGTACCAAGTTTAATGTCTGTCACAGAAAGGTTTCTCAAGATATTGAGCGGACAGCATCTTCCTATGTCCAGAGTAGATTGACCTTTGACCTTTTGATATGAAAATCAATAGGGGTTATCTTCTCCTC
Source organism: Ostrea edulis (assembly GCF_947568905.1). NCBI lineage: Eukaryota > Metazoa > Mollusca > Bivalvia > Ostreida > Ostreidae > Ostrea > Ostrea edulis. Next base: position 54,155,817 of record NC_079167.1, read on the forward strand.
GTAACCAACCCACAAAAGAAATATCATTACGATGAAGTGAATGGTTTTCAAGATATTAAGCGGACAACATGTGGTCTCCCGACCAACACACCGACCGACCGACAAGTGCAAAGCAAGATGCCCCTCTTCTTTGAAGGGGGTATAAAATACCATAGTCAATACTGACAAGGGTATCAATTAATATATCAAAAAACATAATCAATGCTGACAAGGGTATCGATAAATATTTAAAAAAGCATAGTCAATGCTGACAAGGGTAGCAATGAATATTTTAAAGATATTTAATACTGACAAGGGTATCAATGAATTTTAAAAACACATACTTAGTCAATGCTGACAAGGGTATCAATGAATATTGAAATAACCATAGTCAATGTTGACAAGAGCCTCAAGGAATAAATTTTGACAAGGGTATCAATGAATATTTAAAAAAAAACACCACATAGTCAATGCTAACAAGAATAACAACGAATATCAAACAAAAAATGTTTGAAAACCATGTATTACCCCATGGTGCAAAATTGAAAATGGTTATACACATTCATCATTTAATTGATAGTAGTGCCAAACCATTTCAAAATATTGAGCAGACAATATCTTCCTATGTCCAGAGTGGATTTACCATGTGACCTAAAAATCAATAGGTGTCATCTACTCCTTATGCCGTACCAGTGTAACAAATTTGGTGTCAATCAAGCAAATGATTCTTAAAATATAGGAGACAATATATTACTAAGCCCAGTTTAACGCCTGACCTTTGACCATGTCACCTCAATATCAATAGGGGTCATCTACTCCTTAAGATATACCAGTGTACCAAGTTTGATGTCTGTCAAGCAAAGGGTTCTCCAGATATTGAGCGGACAGTATATTCTTATGTCCAGTTTGACCTTTGACCATGTAACTATTAAATCAATAGGCGTCATCTTCTCCTGAAGATGTACCAGTGTATCAAGTTTGATGTCTGTCAAGCGAAGGGTTCTCAAGATATGGAACGGACAGTATACTCCTATGTCTAGTTTGACCCTTGACCTTTGACCATGTGACCTAAAAATCAAGAGGGGTCCTCTTCTCCTAAAGATATACCAGTGTACCAAGTTTGATGTCTGTCAAGCAAAGGGTTCTCAAGGTAATAAGCGGACAGTATATTCCTATATCCAGTTTGACCCTTGACCTTTCACCATGTGCCCTCAAAATCAATAGGGGACATCTTCTCCTGAAGATGTACCAGTGTATCAAGTTTGATGTCTGTCAAGCAAAGGGTTCTCAAGATATTGAGAGGACAGTGTCTTCCTATATTCAGAGTGAATTGGCCTTTGACCCTTTGAAAATCGATAGGGGTCATCTTCTACTAATAACCAACCCACATATGAAATATCATTACGATCAAGTGAATGGTTCTTAAGATATTGAGCGGACAACATGTCGTCTACCGACATACCGACCGAAAGGTGCAAAGCAATATCCCCTATTCTTTGAAGGGGGCATAAAAAGCATAGTCAATGCTGACTGAAAAGGCAAAATTGATGATAACTAGAGTACCAATGGACTTTAACAATACATAGCCAGTACTGAATTGGATATAGGTAACCATAAACACGGTGTGGCCGGTGCTGACTTGGATATTGAAACACATTAACACGGTGTAGCCAGTGCTGACTTAGACATTAACACGGTGTAACCAGTGCTGACTTGGATATTGAAACACATTAACACGGTGTAACCAGTGCTGACTTGGGTATTGATGGACATTAACACGGTGTAGCCAGTGCTGACTTGGATATTGAAACACATTAACACGGTGTAGCCAGTGCTGACTTGGATATTGAAACACATTAACACGGTGTAACCAGTGCTGACTTGGGTATTGACGGACATTAACACGGTGTAACTAGTGCTGACTTGGATATTGATGGACATTAACACGGTGTGACCAGTGCTGACTTGGATATTGATGGACATTAACACGGTGTAACCAGTGATGACTTGGGTATTAACGGACATTGGCATTGTGTTATCAGCGCTGACTGGGGTATAGATGGACATTAACAAGGCAGAATCATTGCTGACGAATATATTGATGCGCTTGTCATCTGCATATACTTAGTCATTGATTTTACTGCTTTCGCTCTGACCTAAACGCTTAAACCTTTCATGATTTAAAGGTACGATTATTCGAATATGGCAGGTTAATTCCTAATAGACATACAACTATATAAAGGAATACTTCTCTTTTCTTCAGGTGCTCGGCTTATTGTGGTTACTTGAGCCGCTGGAAATATAACGACTACAATGACAGAGCCGGATCAGAGACGACGCGAAATTATACAAAATCAGCTTTCAATCTTCTTATCTCAAACTTCTGGTTTTATGCATGCTGTTAAAGAAATATAGTTTTCTCTTTATAGTTTGAAAGCATATATATGATGATTTGGCCCGACATTTGCACCAACTCCCACATTATCTGGGTCAGTAAATGCCCGGTTCAGCTGGATATCCTCAAAATTATTTGTATTTTATGCAGGGTTTTATACAATCTTTTCGTGAAACAATTTTATCAATTATGATTTGAAATACGCGGTTGTCAACAGTAAAGCACATGTATATGAAATCACGGATTTTTTTTTTTATATATATAGCTATCTCGTTAAAAGAAAACAATCCCAACAAAAGTGTGTAGGTGAGAATAAGCAAGAACACAATCAATGACATGACCTCCCTATAATAATGAGCGTAGAGTGTGATTGAATGCTGCACATTTTAGATGTGAGAAGCATCTCATTTAGGATTGTTGATAACAGCAATTAAATCGACAGAGAACCATAAAGTTTGCTGTTTGATTTGAAAGAAAAAGGGAAAGAAATAACGATCTTGTGTCTTGGGGAGATCAATAAAAGCTATCAACGAAGCTGAAATTTGGTGGAATTGTTTCCCAATTACTCCAAATATTGTCATCTTTCCATAGTTTTCTAAAGAAAGTTATTAATGGCAGTGATTCCTATCTGTTTCGTCATTTACTACTCGGCAATAGTACGATTTCACTGTATATAAAAAATTCCAACAAGACATAACTTCCATGTTGTAGCGATGGAAATAGCTTTGTACAATTCTATAAGATATGGTCTGAAGTCTTTCCAAATATTAAACATCTTGGGTGTCTAACCACGATCTGAACCGACAGAGTAGTTGTACATGGTGACAGCATCCCACGACTACTGCTATGTGTCTTTGAAAGGTCGAAGAATATTTTCTGACTAAGATTTGTTTAATATCCCAATTGCTGTAAATATGGACTAATTATGTCGGTCATAACAACACGGGAAAGCAATATTATATAAAGATTTTAAGACATTTATTCACCTTGTTTTTAAATCGTGAACGGTTTGAAAACTAGAAATTCTCTTGGAAGTGGGACATGTTAAATTCATACCGAACTGACAACAAAATAACGAAAATATAAGTAGATCTGGAAAGTGCCAAACCAAATGTGTACGAATTTCTCACGTGGAATATCCGACTAAACATCAGCGGGAATTCTCCAGCATGTCTTTCTGATCTTTTTGTCGTTTTCTTTTAAATCGTGAGTAGCTGAAAATGGTAATGAAGTTGATATGGTTAGATAACACCATCAGCTGTATTTAAAATTGGGACATCGCTCCCTACTGGATCAGTCTGTGTATCGTGCAATATATATTTTATCATTGAATGTAATTAATGGATTCGGTGTGTATGTATGATTATCGTTATTAAGTTTACACGTATTCTACATTACAAGTAGATATCGATCTTTGGTAAACTGGTGACAGAAGCTTGATAAGTTGTATATTGAAGTATGATTTTCATTCAAATTTAAGTTACATCGAATTGGAACAACTTGACACTAATTTGTACAGAAATTGTTAAATAGTCTAAATATACATTAGGATATTGCATGCTTTGGATAGTTTACTTAAATGCTGTATGTATCCGTGTACATTTCTTTTTCACACATAAAGATCTGTTTGAACAAGATTAAAGACAATCTCCGTCCGGAGGTTCTACTTGAAACTTTATTTCATTAATTATTCAGTAATCCCAGGGCTAGAATTCCGCTTTGTTTTGCTTTATAATCTTTATTTTGGTTCCCAAATTAAAATAGCTACATATAAACTGTGAGGACTTAAGGAGATCCTTTTCCAATGAGGGTTCTACACGCAAAGGGGATGCAGAATCGTAGCATGTTCAACTTCTAAATTAGTCTGTTCTTGACGAATTCCTTATTAGTTTACATTAGTTGACCTTTAAGTGACAATCAATGCTTCAAAGACATTTGGATCATGCTGGTCACCGTGAAGACAATTATCAAAGAAAACCTGGGATCTTACGTGGGAAAAAGAAACAAACACGAGAATAATGAACTTGTGTAATTCTTAGAAGATTTGATCGAATTAACAGTATCGAATATGTCTACCACGGAAGACAAGCATAAATCTTCGCCACTGATTTCCACAAGATTGATAGTTGATATGCCAAACTGTGATCAAGCTAAATTTGCTTAACTTTCTTGGATAAAATGAAGTTTTGTCTGCGCGCCGAAGAATCAAATATTGAAAGTTGTACATGTTATAAGTTGGTACACTGATCTGGGCTGTAAAACCGTGGCTATTGATCTGGAATGCCAAGTTACAGATCTATGTGCGTCACGTGACTCCAATTAATGATTATTCAAATCAGATGAACCAATATATTTGAATATTTTCTCCATAAAAGTTTGTTAAGAGCAGATTTGGAGACAGAGATAGGGATATTCTGTTAAAGAACGTTATCTAAGGTAAGTGGGAGTGTTTGGAAATGGTACATTCTATATGCTGAAATAGGTGTATTACTGCTATATAAAAAATTATTAAGGTTTTTAAAATACGAAAATGGATATATATTTTCATCGCAATAGTCTAATGAATTTAATAACCGATATGATTACTGAAATTTGATTTCTCTTTGGACAATGGATCAACTTTGTAATTTTTAAAAAAAAATTAATTGTAGCGGTCATTTGATAGCCCTATCATAAGCGCTTGGTAAATTAATTGTTTATTTAAAAAAAATAACAAGTTTTAGACAACCTCTCGGGTGTGATGTTGTTATACTAGGGCGAAACCTGTATGCTGCGTGTTTGATAAAACGAATAGTGTTGTCTCGGGGAAAAAATCCCACTTTAAGATACCAAATACTATACAATTTTGCTTGCGTGTTAATTGGATTCGCAAACGGTAAGCTTATCAGAACAAAGCTTATCCTAAATAGAAGACCGAATTGTTTCAGAGTTTATACCAGAAAAGGTGTTTTTCCTTATTTAAAAAAGTAGGGAAGAAATCCTTAATGCTATTAGTATTTATACTACTGCGGTGGTGTATTGAAACCAAAAACGTCTCTAAGCAAGTATTCCACATTAAACATCAATTTATCAATAAGAAATAAATAAGATTATTCAAACACGAACCATGAACATGAAAATACCGTGTAATTATTCCCAGTGGTCAAAATCTAAACAAATAATTGTTAGATAGGGCTGGAAAACGCAAAATCTAGCGTACTGGGACGAGTAAAAGCAGATACGTACTGCGAACCCGGAGCGATTATCCAGAAATAAATTTTCTATGTTGATAATAAGGACAGCATGGTAGGGGCTATTAGATAACTTTCAGATTTATTAGTAAACTTTATTCTTCAGGACCATATAGAAGTCTCTGATCGATCAGTAGAGCTAAGGAAGTCGGATAAATTTCTTCAATTAAGTCTTGCTAATAACAATGTAAAATGGTGTTTTTCATACAGAATTTTAAACTTCTGAAATGCAGACATGTACGCTCTTTATCAGAATTCTACTTTTCGTGAGGAAAACCGAAGACTAAGTATTTGATCATGATTGTTTCTGCAATGAAATGTGGAAAATAGGAGATATGAGTATAAAATTGAGGGTTGGAATTATTTTCCAGTAGATAATATGGTCCGTGGCGGGCGATCGAAAGACACATTTGGCTTATCTGGCAGGCTGTACAAGACTTTCGTTTTTATGCTCTATGCCCTTGTTAATGAGTCTTTCTTATCGTGTTATGGACAGAAAAAAAATGTTTTTGTTTGATGTGTAGCAAACATGGTAAAAATCAAAGCACGAAAGGCGTCATATTAATCCATATTTCAAATTACAGCGCTTAGTGATGAAGGCATCTTTCCCCCCCATTACTATAATACAGATTCAATTAATAAAAAAAATCATAAAGGTACTGTGTTCTGATTATAGGTACAAATAGTAAAATATGCGGAGCAGGACATTTAATGAAACGTATTAGAAATTTAATTCATTATTTGCCGGTATTAGAAGAAATGCGGTCGTTCAGATAGACAAATAGATAAATCTCCTTATTGATGCAGATTTGCATGTTGTTAAAAATATCATGGAATGGGTTTTGTTAAAATTTCCGATCAAAACACTTGAATACTATTGTGTGAATATCCATGAATTTATTAACGTGTCACGTGTCATATGAACAATATATAAAACAGGTATTATGGTGCATATCAAAATTATACATTGATTCCATATACCAAACGAACACGAGCCACGTAAGTGCGATACACTTAAAATAAAGACTGCTTTTTAAGACAATGGGTATTTAGAATAATTAACAAAAACATTTCCTAAAATTAATTACTTGTACACAATCTGTATTCATAACGTAGAAAAATTTCTTCTGGTTACGGTGTATCAAAAGATGCAATAGAATTAAAAAGCCGACAACTTAAATCTTTGTATAAGTAACAATGCAAAAGAAAATAGGTTTCATTTTCAACTTGATAGTGCATTTTTTTCACGTAATTCAGTAATCTACAAATACACGGGAGAGTGGAATATAATATATATCTATAAGAGGGAAGGGTATATATCTATGAAGCTAAAGATGGTATACAGTGTATCTAACGGTATATATTCTTGCAACAAGGGAGGGAATACCTAACGGTATATATCCATATTGCGGAGGATATATACCGGCGTATATCTATGAAGCGGGAGAGAAGATATCTAACGGCCTATATCTCTGAATCGGGGGTATCTTGCGGGGAGAAGATATCTAACGGCCTATATCTATGAAGCGGAGGAGCGGATAGCTACCGGTTTCCATCCATAAGTGGTGGAGTCGATATCTACCGTTATATACCCAGCAGTGAGGGGATCTATACTTATCGGTATATATCTATGAAGCGAGGGAGGAATATATATATATATATATATATATATATATATATATATATATATATATATAAGTTTTTACAGGGGTTTCAAATGTCTCGTTTAAAGTTCTTTGGGTCAAATGCTGTCTGACAGGTTTCATATCAATTGTTAGGCTGTTCTTAGCACACTGATTTTGACTACGGATTACTCAGTTTACCGCATCATGATGTAGGGCTCACGGCGGGTGTGACCGGTCGACAGGGGATGCTTAATCCTCCTAGGCACCTGATCCCACCTCTGGTATATGTAGGGGTCCGTATATATATATATATATATATATATATATATATATATATATATATATATATTATTTTTTTTTTGAAGTGGTGAAGGGATATCAGTTGGTGCTTTACGATTCCCTAATCTCATACAAATTCCAAGAGTATCTTATATGCGCAATTGATCATAAAAATGACTGAATAACATAACATGATGCTATTGAAGAAACATTGAAGAAGTCTACAGTTAGCCGAATCCCCGTACACTGTCTGCAATATTCTTCAATGAGATGGCGTACGTCTCACGAAAATTGTTTATCATGTATCAAAGATAAGCAGAGACAATACATGTGAAAGAGAGATTCACCTGCTAGATGTAATGAATATTGGCTTGATGATTATTTTACAATCTTAGCGCTATCATATTCTCCACAAGTTACATAATTTTCGATGATTAGACTATCTTCTGGTACATTATACGACGACAAATGTATTTGTAATTACTTTGGCGATAGATAAGTATTGTGGCTGCAAAATAATTAATACTTATTATAACAAGTCATTTATTTCTTTGGTGTCACAAAAATACCGAATCTATGCACCATATATACACTAAACATTTTTAGCAGATAGCTTAAGAGCGATGTTACTTATTAATGAATAGACACAAAATGAATCCTTTCACATACAAAGTCCATTCACTGGATCTGAATAATCTATGTGTTGTTGCTCGGTGTTGCAGCATAACAACTTTTCGAGCCTTGGAACGATGAAGTTCCTCTTGACATGAAAAATGAAATTGACATGCAGGAAATTAACACTCGAACAATGTTCACAATTGGAATCCCAGCATCTGAGGGTATTAACTTCTAGTCTCCTCTCTGACAGAAGCCAAAGAATCGGTATATCCATTATGTCATTATCAATGGCGAATATATGGAGACATTTTAATACGTCTTCAATCATGATATTCCTTTTGAGGGATTCCACTACTTGGCTTTAAGAAATTCTTAAGTTGCCAACCTTCTAGATTCGAACTATATAATTGTTATTTGGGAGTAGAACATCATAGCGATGAGGTCGACTCTGTAGAGAGCATTTCTAGCATCTTTCCGTCCGCTAATTGCCTTCGTCTGTCTTTAAAATTGATCCTCTTCTGGGGAAATTGCTACATTAAGGTATAATTTCAAATAGTTCTATAGCTACATTTCATGTTTCAGAGTATCACAGGGCAAAATTATTTCTTTAATATTATAAAGATTGTCCACTAGATGAATATCATCCACGCACCACAGAGATCAATGGACATGAAACAGCTATATGAGATTTGCAATTGCCGTGTATTCTCGTTTCCTTGTCATATTCAGGAATAAAGTGTATATAAGTAAGGTATCAATGGTCGCCATATAACACAGCTTTATGATATATACAATGACTTGCATGCTTTATCTTTGTGCGTCAAAAGTATGCATTTCTTTTCAGTACAGTACTTACTATACGTACATAAAATGATCGATTGACCAGGTTGCTTTAAAATATACTATCTATCATAGAGACAGCAGTACAAAACATACTGGAAAAATGACATTAAATGTAGAATTTTAAAAAAAAGAGAGAAAAAGAGAGAAGAGGATGCACTTTTAAAATGTCTCGTGTATATCTTCAATGTTTTATACAAGGTCTGGAAAATGTCAAGTGAAAGTTCAGCTGCATGTAACTTTTTTTAAAAAGATACATGCACATCTTCAATGCTTCCATAACAGCTGTACAAGGTCTGAAGGATGTCAAATAAATGCTGTAAGAGGAGTTGATTACAAAAATAGGTACCGTCTATTAAAGATATGCTTTAAAAATGACAAAGTTCAACAACACGTAAATTTTTCGAAAAAAATGTCTTAGCACTTTCAAAACGACTTATGCACTTCTTCAAAGTGTCCATAACAACTGTACAAAGTTTGCGGAATGTCCAGTCAGAGGTGTGAGAGGAGTTGATTACACAAAGTAGGTATCCTATTAAAGGGACACCCGCCCGCCATTCACCATACTATAAGCCGGACGCACGTTGTGCAACCCGGTCAATGATATTCGTAACATAAGTTGAGGTTTTTGAATTTAGTTTTATTGGTAAAATTTGATGCATTAAAATATCAATGTTTGCGACTGGAAATTGTAATGATAATGAGAAAATTAATCACCAAATTGCGCATTTCCAAATACGCTAAAGGCACTAGAATCATAGTTTCTTATTTGACAATAAATATATAAAAATAAATAAGATTATATAATAAATGAATAAATCGTAAGTTCTAACTTTATACTCACGTGTTCTTCAGGTATCATCATAAGCTTAACTTTGGAACTCTCTTTTGAAGGAGGGGGATGTTCGTACTTAGGAACTGTGCAAGCGCATGTCACATTTACTTTAGTTTGCGGCAGGGAATCAAACATCTTATCGTCTGCGACAATATTTTGCCGACATGCTACATGTACCGTTAAGGCAAGCGCAGCGCTGCTACATATACATGTGCGGATCCCTCTGATTAATTGAAAATGAGGGGGAAACCAGGGGCGGATCCAGGAATTGGGGTAACGAGGGCGCCACTTTATGAGGCAGGGGGTCTGGGGGCCGCCTTGAGGCCCCCCAGTGGGTCCAGGGTGAAGCCCCCGGAAGCTCCTGGATTTGACAGGTTTTATAGAGCTTGAAATATATCTCCTATTTAGTCATTTGTACTATTTTCTATCATTTTTTATAAGGTGAAATTAATAAAAATGACGAAAATTTTAAGGGATTTTGGAAAAAATTAAGTTCTTCCAATAATCAAAAGATTTTGTTATTCATTTCTCCGGGAGTGGAAGAAATTATTGCTTCTTTTATCGTTTAGTACATTTTTCTAAACAAGATACCACGATTTACCTTAAATTTGAAAATTTTAGGGGGGGGGGGGGCGCCGGCTGCGCCCCCCCCTTAAATCCGCCACTGGAAACTCTGGAGTGGAATGAAAATCTTCCAAAAATTTTCATTAATAGCAAAATGGTGAAATTTTATATAATAATCCTAATTTAGCATTGGCGTTTTAATTAAAGAGCAAATTTGAACAATGTCATATTGTACAGAATCCTAATCTTTAAGACGATGATTAAATATTGCATTTGCATATAGTAAATGAATGTAGATTCAAGTTTGTTATACATATTGGACCCTCCCCCCTTTTGTGGTGACGATACACTGAGATCCATTTAAAATATTAGATTTAATCTAGCCAATTCCTTGATGTCAAACTTGCAGTTACATATTTTCATAAATATGAGTACAATTTTTCTGTTATAGTAAGTAAAGTGGTATGATTGATTTCCATCATGTGCGTGCATGCAACACTAAACCTAAAGCAATCTCACCATATTTCGTATCACACGACACACCAAGGAGTTGAAACTGAAAGCGATGCTATTTTTAGATGCGGTAAAAGCAGAGGTTTATTTTCTTTGCACAAAACGGTTTCCTCAATCAGACCCGCCACTTCATCATTTGATTGATTCATTGATTGAATATTGTTTTACGTCCCTCTCGAGAATATTTCGCTCACATGGAGACGTCACCACTGCCGATGAAGGGCTGCAAAATTTAGGCCTATGCTCGGCGCTTATGGCCATTGAGCAGAGAGGGATCTTTATCGTGCCACACCTGCTGTGACACGGGGCCTTGGTTTTTGCCGTCTCATCCGAAGGACCGCCCCATTTAGTCGCCTCTTACGACAAGCAAGGGGTACTAAGGACCTATTCTAACCCGGATCCACACGGGACACTTCAACATTTGAATTATAACATCAAAGCATATACCGTGACGTGGTACATCTATCATCTTGTCCCGACTAAGATCGATATTACATTTTGTTAAACATTAAGCATACCCATTTCTATCTTTTGTCTGTTACTAAAGAGTGACATGATTGGCAATTTCGCGGGAGATTCGTTTCAAATGTACAAATATAATGATTACGTAGATAGACTCGCGCACCATCTAGAGTCAATTCAGATATTGTATCTGTCTTTTTTGCACGCCATGTAGCATCAATTCAGTTATTGACTGTGGTTTTGCATCGGTGATCGTTGGTAATGCAACATAGTCTGTTGATTTTATTTTAAGCTAGTTTGTTTTGTGAATTGTTCGTTTTGCATTAACGTCTTCTTTTTTTTTATACCCTTTCCGCCATTTTCACTAGCCAAGGGTTTACCATCCGCTCAGCTATCTTCGCTAGCCAAGGGTTTACGATCCGCTCAGCTTAGCGGAGCGGATCGTAAACCCTTGGCTAGCGAAGATGCCTTTCCGCCGCCCATAGACGTGTCTCGGAAACCTATGGCGCTCGATGACTACTAAGTCTGTCACAGTATCAAGAACAAAAATTCAATGACGATGCGGAGGGTTGTCCCGAAGTTTGAACAGAACGGGGGCAGCCATTTTTATTTAGATGAAAGAAAAACATTCTGATCTGAGAGTATATTACATTAAAGCAATACATGTCTCCTACCCCATTAATTGATGGATGTAATATTTTTAAGTCTTGAGAATGTGCATTTGATGTTTGACCTTGAACTGTGATATAACATTGGAACCAAGTCATCATGTCTACCAGTATCGAATTAGTTTGATGTTTCGTTGTTCATAAGTTGATCCATGTAGTTTTTATCAGGGATAAAATAGTCTTAGTCTAAACTCTGTAATTTTTTAATTCAATTCATAAACGTGTAGCGTATACTGTATATCCTAAATGTCACACAGTAAATTTTGGTCTGAGAGCAACCAGAAAATTTGGTATTGCGTCATTATGTGACGTACCGTTTGCCTAGTTTCGATGTGGTTCAAAAGCATCAAATCTTGATCATCATCTTTGCACAAAATATGTGGGGGAAATGTTCAAATAATCGTGTAAATGAAACGCAAAACAACACACCGAAATAACATTCATATCTGCATTCTAAAAACTTATAAAGGATTTCTGGACCCTGTTCATAATCGATTTACTACTAGTTATCAAAGGCCGATTTCAAATACCCACGGTTTCAGATCGATTGTAGGAATGCGATAAATTGAGTACAGCCGACTGATCAGACTTCGCTTTCTGACTACAGAGAAATACTTCTGTGATTAAAATTTTCATCGATGTTTCTTTTGCGATTAATGATCTTGAAATGTTAGTAAAATTTTTTTTTACACAATCAGCGACCGAGTTTCGTCGACTGCCTCTTTTCAGATGTCCTACTTTTACAACCTTTCCACCAAAACTCGATCCCATGTAAAATATAAATATTGATATCTTTAACAGCTGTCCATCAAACGTTACGAAATTCGAACCTTGTCTGTAGTTTGCCACTCTGAAACTACACTGCAAGTTTTAAATAAATCCACGCAAGCATAACGGAAAAATGTATGGAAAACAAATGGGACAGACTAATAGAGAAGAAACTTATAGTCTCCCATGGATTCTTGTCATAATTCAAACAAATCGGATGATATGTGTGCATGACCTAGGTGTCAAAAGTACTATCGTTCCAAAAGCAGCGTGTCACTTCACTTGATCGAACATGAAAATTTCACTCACTTATTGGCCGTATGGTATCAATAAAACTGAGTTTGGATGACCACGTTGTGCTATTCTTTCAATGTGATTTGTTCCTGAGAACAAAAGTAAAACCTGTTTCATGGAGATGCCCAAAAATTTGCACATTCGGTCAAGCGAAGTGATGGATAGTATGTATACGTTCCATGGTTGTTTTATACAAAATATCACATCTCAACACGTCAAATGAATACAAGAAAAATTCACCCTTAAGAAAATATATTTTAACATAAGATAGTCACTACGTAGATAAGTGAATCTATGACTTACGTAGTAAGTCACTACGTAGTTAGAAAGTTACTACGAATTTTTTAACGTGAATGAATTCAAGAAGTTTAATAAGACAATTTATGGTAGCTTAAGTAAATAAAAACAATTGCCCACTGGATGTGCGGGGGATATCCCTTTTAACAAACCTTCGGCAGAATAAGAAGTATCACGTGCACATCCAGTGGTGATGTATATCATCACACCCCGACAGACACCCCCCCCCCCCTCCACTTTTAAATTCTTAAAGCACGTGGATGCTTTTGAAAGTTCCTTTTTAAAATGAAGCATCCCAAAATGATATTTGTTTGTTTTACGTTCCTTGGAGAATATTTCACTCATAACGCCAGCCTCAACACGATACCTCCGTTTTAAAGGACAGTTGCTACAAACGAAAATTTGGATGCATGGGTTGATATATTGTATGATTGATTGTATCTTGTTTAACGTCTCTCTCGAAAAGTTTTCACTCATATGGAGACGTCACAAAGACCGGTAAAGGGCTTCAAATTTACGCCTTTGCTCGGCGCTTACGGTCATTGAGCAGTAAGGGTTCTTTAGCGTGCCACACCTACTGTGACACGGGACATCCGTTTTTAAGGTCATCTCTGAGGACCCGTGACATTCACACCTGCTGTCGAGCGTTTGGCGATGGAACTGTCACTACCTGTTTTAACGACTTAGTTTCGATTCGAACCCCGTCCTTCCGCATGCGGGGCGAACGCTCTAACCTCTAGACCACCGCGGCGGTTTGGGTCGGTATATATTTTTGTCTTATTCTAGTACTAATTAGTACAACCATCAAATTCCTAAAATATTAGGAAGTTATCTACTATCTATGATGTTCAAACATTGTGACATATTGTTCTTTCTTCCATACATGTACATGTAACTCTGTACAAAGTTTCCCCACTGTATTGAACATAATGCGGTGAATTCAATTTTAAAATATAATTGGCGTCATGAGAAAAATTTCACTTTTTAAGTTTGTCCTAGAATTTTATTCTGTATCATTTTCTGTTTACAAAATTACAAAATCTATGCTGATATCAAGTTATTTAACTTTAATTAATGACAATTTGGGGACACATTTGTAAAAATAATAGCAACGTCAACGTAAAGAAATTGTAGCGTCATATGACGTCAAATATTATGCTGAGAATATTGCTGCCAAGAAATCAATTACTGTCATATATTCATTTAATACACAAATATTTGATCTTGTTTTGTTGGAAAAAAGAAACATTTTATAGAAATGATAAGCATTTCAATTTTCAACAATTTGAACACTGGTAAATTCGCACGAAAATGACACAGCATCAACTTTACCATTCCAGATTAAGTTCACATTTACGCAATCATTTTAGATATATGTTTAGAACTTACTTTGAACATAAATATACGTGAACGAATGAATGAATAGATTTAAGGTTAAATAGTAGACAAATAATATATACATGTAGTTCAGTGCATCGTCGCTAGCCACGGTTACTGAGTCTGGTAGTCCCTACCCTACCTCAAACCGTGACTGCATATGTGAAACCTTCGATTTTCATGAATATTTATGAAATGACACAATAATTATTTTGACCAATCACAGTCACAATAACAGATTTCCGGTATTTTAATGGCTCCGCCCACAACTAAAACGAGAAGTATTTGTTTACAAGTAATAACGGATAAAAAGGCTGCAGATCCCTGTTTACAGAAGCAAGTAAAGATTATAAGTATTTATTAAAGGAAATTCGCATTAACAGCAGTGGTTACGCTTGTAAATCCTGTGTTGATAAACTTAATTGTATTCTCAAACTTGATGAGGAAATTCGGGGTAAATTGGATGTGTTGAAATCTGAAAAACTAGAGTTGATCAGACAATTATCTAAAGGGAGCGGCGTGGTTACGCATATTATATGGTAACATCAACAACAAAAAAATTATGGAAGCTCACCTATTGGTTGACTAATGCAAAATAAATCAACAGGTGAATTACCCCCGGTACGATACAATGTAATGAGCTTTTCGTCATCAATAGATGTCTCTTTGACAAAAACTACAGCGGAATTCATTGCACTAAAATGAAAATGGTGATACTTCGAAATACCCGACAGATGACAAAACTTCTCAGAAACAAACTGGTGTATTCCAGTCCCACTATAGGAACGTTTTGTCAACGATGACTACGCGGTGCTTTTCACTTTTTCCAATGTTCTTACCAAGCTTGAAATAGAATCATTCTCTGTTCCAAATGTAAATTATATTTCAATTCTCTTCAACTATTAGTTGACACATATAAAAAAAAACCGAACTAAATAAAGCATTAAAACTATTGCCGTTGAGAGAGATTAATAAATGTACGAAAATCCAGTATCTGCTAGACTTTGTATGTGGTCAGGCAGATGGAATCTCTATATGGTCTGACCAAAATGCACCAAAAAAATTAAGAAATGTTAATGTAGTGATTTTTATTTTTACCTAATTCTTGATGCAAAAGACGTTATCCAACATCAAATAGGTATATGTTCTATTTGTGAAATGCGTCCATCAATTAATTACCGAGAAGGTGTGTAATTTTCAAACGTGCACAACTATCGCAAATGGATATGACATCCATATGATGTTGCATAAATAAAACCGTGTTAGAGCCTTGGAACGGCATTTCAACCATCAACGCCGATCTTATAGTCTTCATCAATAAGGTGATGATTGTACTGTTTTGATCTTATAGTCTTCATCAATATGGTGGTGATTGTACTGATCTTATAGTCTTCATCAATATGGTGGTGATTGTACTGATCTTATAGTCTTCATCAATATGGTGGTGATTGTACTGATCTTATAGTCTTCATCAATATGGTGGTGATTGTACTGATCTTATAGTCTTCATCAATATGGTGGTGATTGTACTGATCTTATAGTCTTCATCAATATGGTGGTGATTGTACTGATCTTATAGTCTTCATCAATATGGTGGTGATTGTACTGATCTTATAGTCTTCATCAATATGGTGGTGATTGTACTGATCTTATAGTCTTCATCAATATGGTGGTGATTGTACTGATCTTATAGTCTTCATCAATATGGTAGTGATTGTACTGATCTTATAGTCTTCATCAATATGGTGGTGATTGTACTGATCTTATAGTCTTCATCAATAAAGTAATGATTGTACTGATCTTATAGTCTTCATCAATAAGGTAGTGGTTGTACTGATCTTATAGTCTCCATCAATATGGTGGTGATTGTACTGATCTTATAGTCTTCATCAATATGGTGGTGATTGTACTGATCTTATAGTCTTCATCAATATGGTAGTGATTGTACTGATCTCATAGTCTTCATCAATATGGTAGTGATTGTACTGATCTCATAGTCTTCATCAATATGGTAGTGATTGTACTGATCTCATAGTCTTCATCAATATGGTAGTGATTGTACTGTTGTGCTGCTCCTTCCATACATGTCCCGAAAAGGTGATTTTTTTCTTGGTAACGTGAACTAGAGGGGTCCTCTTATCTAGAATGATGGGTATGTGTATGAATTTTTTGAAGAAATTCAAAGGTGTAATGAACCTAAGAGGTTTGAGCACGAGGGACAGTCCATCGGATGACGCAAGTACACGTGCTGCTCTCTCTAGCAAGGTGTACACATTCATTGTAAAATGTGTGTTTAGCTGTTGTACTTCATTTCCGTAGGATTATATTTTAGAATGAAAAAACAAATACATTCCGTTATCATGCAATATGTCGTTTGTAATACTTGGAACCCGTTTTTCAAGTTAAGTAAAAGTTATGTGAATAGAAAAACATTCAAACTGAATGGTACATTCAGCTGTTAGACGTTTATAGTAAGTTTTTCCTCTTCTGAGACAGCACGCGGCACGAATAGATTCACATTTATTAAGGTAAGAAAGACATATATTGTTGACAGTCCCACCCTTCTCTCATATTTCACTCACGGATATAGTTACAATGTTTTACAATATGACAGTGTAACCACCAGTCATGAAGCACATGTAGCGGGTGTGTATGATTTATATGTGCTGTTCACGCTTCACATTTTTTTTTTTTCAGTTTGTGAGTAAAGTGATAAAAGTTTACATATACATATATACAACCTTTTAAAGAGATGGTTAAAATAATCACTCTATTTAAAATTTGTAAAACTTTACCGATATCATCATTCAAGAAAACAAGACTTATGACAGATCTACCCCTCACACAGAGAATTGTATCTTCTGAAAAATCATATTTTTTCGAGTATGCTGGCAAAAGAACTGAGTTTGGGCTGTATATTTGACATAGGCACATAGGTAGTAACAATCTGTATTCTTCACTGTATCGGAAAATGACGTGCGGAAATGAAAAGGCGTGTTTCGGTTTTCAACTTTTGTTGCCATGTGACTTTGAAACTGGGCCGTTAAGTTTTATGTGTGTTATCGAATTCTTCACATGCTTCAAACCGGTATCATATACAACAAGAAAATCCTCTTTACATACTTCTCCTACAAGAATCCCACGGCCCTGATTTAGAACGTTCATTATCATAGGCGTAGCTTGGGTTCGAATATTACCGAGGCAGGGGGTCTGAAGCTATCGACATTTTAACAACGTAAAAGGTGGGTTTTTTTTACTGAGGCAGCTACCTCGGTTGCCTCAATGGAAGCTACGCCACTGATTATATGTTATTTTTATATGCAAAGTTATCTATTTTTACATGAAAACAAGATCTATTTAGTGACACCCCATGTTTTCTCGGATTTTTGACGTTTGGACAAAATAACGCATCTGTTTGAGTTTTTTGGGCTTCCCAGTTCATACCCTCTTTGAAAAACGATAGTACGTGCATTTATGGTAAATCGTAAGCATTCTAAAATAAGTTAATGGATTTGATGGCGATATTAATTTGTGTTTAATCATGAAAGGTGAAGATAACGAACAAGTGATCAATCTCATAGCTCCTATAAGCATTGTAAAATAGAGAGTTAGGCAAACACGGACCCCTGGATATACCAATCTAATTAAAATCAGACTTAGATCCGCGCCGTATACTCTACGTATTATAGCGGTTGTGAGCGTATCCTAGGATCTGATTTTAATTACATTGATGGATATACCAGAGGTAGGATCAGGTGCTTTGGAGGAGTAAGCATCCTTTGTCGACCGGTCAGACCCGCCGTGAGCCCTATATCTTGTTCAGGTAAACAGAATTATCCGTAGTCAAAATCAGTGTGCCAAGAACCGCCTAACAATCGGTATGAAACAAGTCAGACAGCATTTGACCCAATATGTATTTTACAATCATGTAAACTACACACAATATTATACCCGGGGCTTTTAGGTCCTAGACATAAAACTTCCACAAATAATTGGTTACTGTATTTTCATTTTTTGTTACCTCAGATGTTTGTCTGAAATTAAATTAAACTGCTGAATTATTAAAAATCTTAATTCTATAGTTTAATATATCATATCAGTATGTTTCGGTAATAGATCGGTTCTATACATTTGTTCTTACATGTATGTACGCTACAAGTATACATGGCTGTACATAGATATATATATATTGCGAGAAAAATCAAATACTATGTTTATAAATGTATATCTAATCTAAAATTAATCAAAATGCATCAATACTAGAAACAATATACACTAAGATAATTAAAAAATATAGATATGACTCAATGAGTGGTATATAGCGTTTTTGAAAACCTATACGAATTTACTAGATTGTGCTATTATTTGTACCTATTCTAGGAAATTAATGACTTGTAATATTTGATTAGAATTCTTCTCGGTACAGATTCTATATTGGAATTGACATGTAATTATTTATATAAACAATGCGCCCAGGATGTAAGCAAATACAACCAACGAAGGTTTGTTTTGTTTCTTACGTTGCCGCGACTTTGACATCGTTTTCTGTGAATCGTGACGTCAAAAGATAAGGACCCTTTTCTAATGACTCCAGTTATAAATAACTTTCATAAATATAAATCTAGTATTCACTTTCATCAGTTGGGGGGGGGGGGGGGTTGTAGCAAGTTGCCTTTAAGTCATATCCGAAAGACCTGTGCCTCTCACTTCAAAATGCCATGCTTTTGGCGAAGGAGCAATGAGGCGGCCATGGTACGAGCGGGGCGCGAACACTGACCTTCCGGTCACGAAGCGTTCTACTAATGAGCTACCGCAGCCGGTGATTACGAAATGATGCCTGGTTTTGTTTGCATCATGAGGTATGAAAGCAGTCCTAACATTGGGTA